>NW_024427678.1:0-89359 GCF_017562075.2 Anopheles merus | reverse complement strand
TCTTGTAAATGGCCTCTGAATGCATTTTACCTCGGGAAAACCTATCAATTTTAGCATGCGTATATAGTGCACTATGACCCATTTTGAGACTTTTTTCATCGCCAAGATCCTTTTATTGTGTTTCCAGGCTTTGGTTTGGTTATTCAAGAAGCCTCAATGATATAAGAACGATAATGGTTGACCTTGCATTTTCGTCAAAATTTCAACCATGGCCATATGGATGGATGGGGAAGTTGGACATTCCTTCAAATGGCCATAACTTCGTAACCATGTGTCCTAGCGAGACGATTAAGACAGTTTTGGAAAGGTATTGAAGCGGTCTTCTAAAGCCGCACATGGGTTCTACGATTAAACTCACGGATAGTCTTGTAAATGGCTCTGAATGCATTTTACTCGGGAAACCTATCAATTTTAGCATGCGTATATAGTGCACTATGACCCATTTTGAGACTTTTTCATCGCCAAGATCCTTATTATTGTGTTCCAGGCTTTGGTTTGGTTATTCAAGAAGCCTCAATGATATAAGAACGATAATGGTTGACCTTGCATTTTCGTCAAAATTTCAACCATGGCCATATGGATGGATGGGAAAGTTGGACATTCCTTCAAATGGCCATAACTTCGTAACCATGGTGTCCTAGCGAGACGATTAAGACAGTTTTGGAAAGGTATTGAAGCGGTCTTCTAAAGCCGCACATGGGTTCTACGATTAAACTCACGGATAGTCTTGTAAATGGCTCTGAATGCATTTTACTCGGGAAAACCTATCAATTTTAGCATGCGTATATAGTGCACTATGACCCTTTTGAGACTTTTTCATCGCCAAGATCCTTATTATTGTGTTCCAGGGCTTTGGTTTGGTTATTCAAGAAGCCTCAATGATATAGAACGATAATGGTTGACCTTGCATTTTCGTCAAATTTCAACCATGGCCATATGATGGATGGAAAGTTGGACATTCCTTCAAATGGCCATAACTTCGTAACCATGTGTCCTAGCGAGACGATTAAGACAGTTTTTAAGACGGTCTTCTAAAGCCGCACATGGGTTCTATGATTAAACTCACGGATAGTCTTGTAAATGGGCTCTGAATGCATTTTACTCGGGAAAACCTATCAATTTTAGCATGCGTATATAGTGCACTATGACCCATTTTGAGACTTTTTCATCGCCAAGATCCTTATTATTGTGTTCCAGGGCTTTGGTTTGGTTATTCAAGAACCTCAATGATATAAGAACGATAATGGTTGACCTTGCATTTTCGTCAAAATTTCAACCATGGCCATATGGATGGATGGAAAGTTGGACATTCCTTCAAATGGCCATAACTTCGTAACCATGTGTCCTAGAGACGATTAAGACAGTTTTGGAAAGGTATTGAAGCGGTCTTCTAAAGCCGCACATGGGTTCTACGATTAAACTCACGGATAGTCTTGTAAATGGGCTCTGAATGCATTTTACTCGGGAAAACCTATCAATTTAGCATGCGTATATAGTGCACTATGACCCATTTTGAGACTTTTTCATCGCCAAGATCCTTATTATTGTGTTCCAGGGCTTTGGTTTGGTTATTCAAGAAGCCTCAATGATATAAGAACGATAATGGTTGACCTTGCATTTTCGTCAAAATTTCAACCATGGCCATATGGATGGAGGGGAAAGTTGGACATTCCTTCAAATGGCCATAACTTCGTAACCATGTGTCCTAGCGAGACGATTAAGACAGTTTTGGAAGGTATTGAGCGGTCTTCTAAGCCGCACATGGGTTCTACGATTAAACTCACGGATATCGTCTTGTAAATGGGCTCTGAATGCATTTTACTCGGGAAAACCTATCAATTTTAGCATGCGTATATAGTGCACTATGACCCATTTTGAGACTTTTTCATCGCCAAGATCCTTATTATTGTGTTCCAGGCTTTGGTTTGGTTATTCAAGAAGCCTCAATGATATAAGAACGATAATGGTTGACCTTGCATTTTCGTCAAAATTTCAACCATGGCCATGGATGGATGGGAAAGTTGGACATTCCTTCAAATGGCCATAACTTCGTAACCATGTGTCCTAGCGAGACGATTAAGACAGTTTTGGAAAGGTATTGAAGCGGTCTTCTAAAGCCGCACATGGGTTCTACGATTAAACTCACGGATAGTCTTGTAAATGGCTCTGAATGCATTTTACTCGGGAAAACCTATCATTTTAGCATGCGTATATAGTGCACTATGACCCATTTTGAGACTTTTTCATCGCCAAGATCCTTATTATTGTGTTCCAGGGCTTTGGTTTGGTTATTCAAGAAGCCTCAATGATATAAGAACGATAATGGTTGACCTTGCATTTTCGTCAAAATTTCAACCATGGCCATATGGATGGATGGAAAGTTGGACATTCCTTCAAATGGCCATAACTTCGTAACCGTGTCCTAGCGAGACGATTAAGACAGTTTTGGAAAGGTATTGAAGCGGTCTTCTAAAGCCGCACATGGTTCTACGATTAAACTCACGGATAGTCTTGTAAATGGCTCTGAATGCATTTTACTCGGAAAACCTATCAATTTTAGCATGCGTATATAGCTATGACCCATTTTGAGACTTTTTCATCGCCAAGATCCTTATTATTGTGTTCCAGGGCTTTGGTTTGGTTATTCAAGAAGCCTCAATGATATAAGAACGAAATGGTTTGACCTTGCATTTTCGTCAAAATTTCAACCATGGCCATATGGATGGATGGGAAAGTTGGACATTCCTTCAAATGGCCATAACTTCGTAACCATGTGTCCTAGCGAGACGATTAAGACAGTTTTGGAAAGGTATTGAAGCGGTCTTCTAAAGCCGCACATGGGTTCTACGATTAAACTCACGGATAGTCTTGTAAATGGGCTCTGAATGCATTTTACTCGGAAAACCTATCAATTTAGCATGCGTATATAGTGCACTATGACCCATTTTGAGACTTTTTCATCGCCAAGATCCTTATTATTGTGTTCCAGGGCTTTGGTTTGTTATTCAAGAAGCCTCAATGATATAAGAACGATAATGGTTGACCTTGCATTTTCGTCAAAATTTCAACCATGGCCATATGGATGGATGGGAAAGTTGGACATTCCTTCAAATGGCCATAACTTCGTAACCATGTGTCCTAGCGAGACGATTAAGACAGTTTTGGAAAGGTATTGAAGCGGTCTTCTAAAGCCGCACATGGGTTCTACGATTAAACTCACGGATAGTCTTGTAAATGGCTCTGAATGCATTTTACTCGGGAAACCTATCAATTTTAGCATGCGTATATAGTGCACTATGACCCATTTGAGACTTTTTCATCGCCAAGATCCTTATTATTGTGTTCCAGGCTTTGGTTTGGTTATTCAAGAAGCCTCAATGATATAAGAACGATAATGGTTGACCTTGCATTTTCGTCAAAATTTCAACCATGGCCATATGGATGGATGGGAAAGTTGGACATTCCTTCAAATGGCCATAACTTCGTAACCATGTGTCCTAGCGAGACGATTAAGACAGTTTTGGAAAGGTATTGAAGCGGTCTTCTAAAGCCGCACATGGGTTCTACGATTAAACTCACGGTAGTCTTGTAAATGGGCTCTGAATGCATTTTACTCGGAAAACCTATCAATTTTAGCATGCGTATATAGTGCACTATGACCCATTTTGAGACTTTTTCATCGCCAAGATCCTTATTATTGTGTTCCAGGGCTTTGGTTTGGTTATTCAAGAAGCCTCAATGATATAAGAACGATAATGGTTGACCTTGCATTTTCGTCAAAATTTCAACCATGGCCATATGGATGGATGGAAAGTTGGACATTCCTTCAAATGGCCATAACTTCGTAACCATGTGTCCTAGCGAGACGATTAAGACAGTTTTGGAAAGGTATTGAAGCGGTCTTCTAAAGCCGCACATGGTTTCTACGATTAAACTCACGGATAGTCTTGTAAATGGGCTCTGAATGCATTTTACTCGGGAAAACCTATCAATTTTAGCATGCGTATATAGTGCACTATGACCCATTTTGAGACTTTTTCATCGCCAAGATCCTTATTATTGTGTTCCAGGGCTTTGGTTTGGTTATTCAAGAAGCCTCAATGATATAAGAACGATAATGGTTGACCTTGCATTTTCGTCAAAATTTCAACCATGGCCATATGGATGGATGGGAAAGTTGGACATTCCTTCAAATGGCCATAACTTCGTAACCATGTGTCCTAGCGAGACGATTAAGACAGTTTTGGAAAGGTATTGAAGCGGTCTTCTAAAGCCGCACATGGGTTCTACGATTAAACTCACGGATAGTCTTGTAAATGGGCTCTGAATGCATTTTACTCGGGAAAACCTATCAATTTTAGCATGCGTATATAGTGCACTATGACCCATTTTGAGACTTTTTCATCGCCAAGATCCTTATTATTGTGTTCCAGGGCTTTGGTTTGGTTATTCAAGAAGCCTCAATGATATAAGAACGATAATGGTTGACCTTGCATTTTCGTCAAAATTTCAACCATGGCCATATGGATGGATGGAAAGTTGGACATTCCTTCAAATGGCCATAACTTCGTAACCATGTGTCCTAGCGAGACGATTAAGACAGTTTTGGAAAGGTATTGAAGCGGTCTTCTAAAGCCGCACATGGGTTCTACGATTAAACTCACGGATAGTCTTGTAAATGGGCTCTGAATGCATTTTACTCGGGAAAACCTATCAATTTTAGCATGCGTATATAGTGCACTATGACCCATTTTGAGACTTTTTCATCGCCAAGATCCTTATTATTGTGTTCCAGGGCTTTGGTTTGGTTATTCAAGAAGCCTCAATGATATAAGAACGATAATGGTTGACCTTGCATTTTCGTCAAAATTTCAACCATGGCCATATGGATGGATGGGAAAGTTGGACATTCCTTCAAATGGCCATAACTTCGTAACCATGTGTCCTAGCGAGACGATTAAGACAGTTTTGGAAAGGTATTGAAGCGGTCTTCTAAAGCCGCACATGGGTTCTACGATTAAACTCACGGATAGTCTTGTAAATGGGCTCTGAATGCATTTTACTCGGGAAAACCTATCAATTTTAGCATGCGTATATAGTGCACTATGACCCATTTTGAGACTTTTTCATCGCCAAGATCCTTATTATTGTGTTCCAGGGCTTTGGTTTGGTTATTCAAGAAGCCTCAATGATATAAGAACGATAATGGTTGACCTTGCATTTTCGTCAAAATTTCAACCATGGCCATATGGATGGATGGGAAAGTTGGACATTCCTTCAAATGGCCATAACTTCGTAACCATGTGTCCTAGCGAGACGATTAAGACAGTTTTGGAAAGGTATTGAAGCGGTCTTCTAAAGCCGCACATGGGTTCTACGATTAAACTCACGGATAGTCTTGTAAATGGGCTCTGAATGCATTTTACTCGGGAAAACCTATCAATTTTAGCATGCGTATATAGTGCACTATGACCCATTTTGAGACTTTTTCATCGCCAAGATCCTTATTATTGTGTTCCAGGGCTTTGGTTTGGTTATTCAAGAAGCCTCAATGATATAAGAACGATAATGGTTGACCTTGCATTTTCGTCAAAATTTCAACCATGGCCATATGGATGGATGGAAAGTTGGACATTCCTTCAAATGGCCATAACTTCGTAACCATGTGTCCTAGCGAGACGATTAAGACAGTTTTGGAAAGGTATTGAAGCGGTCTTCTAAAGCCGCACATGGGTTCTACGATTAAACTCACGGATAGTCTTGTAAATGGGCTCTGAATGCATTTTACTCGGGAAAACCTATCAATTTTAGCATGCGTATATAGTGCACTATGACCCATTTTGAGACTTTTTCATCGCCAAGATCCTTATTATTGTGTTCCAGGGCTTTGGTTTGGTTATTCAAGAAGCCTCAATGATATAAGAACGATAATGGTTGACCTTGCATTTTCGTCAAAATTTCAACCATGGCCATATGGATGGATGGGAAAGTTGGACATTCCTTCAAATGGCCATAACTTCGTAACCATGTGTCCTAGCGAGACGATTAAGACAGTTTTGGAAAGGTATTGAAGCGGTCTTCTAAAGCCGCACATGGGTTCTACGATTAAACTCACGGATAGTCTTGTAAATGGGCTCTGAATGCATTTTACTCGGGAAAACCTATCAATTTTAGCATGCGTATATAGTGCACTATGACCCATTTTGAGACTTTTTCATCGCCAAGATCCTTATTATTGTGTTCCAGGGCTTTGGTTTGGTTATTCAAGAAGCCTCAATGATATAAGAACGATAATGGTTGACCTTGCATTTTCGTCAAAATTTCAACCATGGCCATATGGATGGATGGGAAAGTTGGACATTCCTTCAAATGGCCATAACTTCGTAACCATGTGTCCTAGCGAGACGATTAAGACAGTTTTGGAAAGGTATTGAAGCGGTCTTCTAAAGCCGCACATGGGTTCTACGATTAAACTCACGGATAGTCTTGTAAATGGGCTCTGAATGCATTTTACTCGGGAAAACCTATCAATTTTAGCATGCGTATATAGTGCACTATGACCCATTTTGAGACTTTTTCATCGCCAAGATCCTTATTATTGTGTTCCAGGGCTTTGGTTTGGTTATTCAAGAAGCCTCAATGATATAAGAACGATAATGGTTGACCTTGCATTTTCGTCAAAATTTCAACCATGGCCATATGGATGGATGGAAAGTTGGACATTCCTTCAAATGGCCATAACTTCGTAACCATGTGTCCTAGCGAGACGATTAAGACAGTTTTGGAAAGGTATTGAAGCGGTCTTCTAAAGCCGCACATGGGTTCTACGATTAAACTCACGGATAGTCTTGTAAATGGGCTCTGAATGCATTTTACTCGGGAAAACCTATCAATTTTAGCATGCGTATATAGTGCACTATGACCCATTTTGAGACTTTTTCATCGCCAAGATCCTTATTATTGTGTTCCAGGGCTTTGGTTTGGTTATTCAAGAAGCCTCAATGATATAAGAACGATAATGGTTGACCTTGCATTTTCGTCAAAATTTCAACCATGGCCATATGGATGGATGGGAAAGTTGGACATTCCTTCAAATGGCCATAACTTCGTAACCATGTGTCCTAGCGAGACGATTAAGACAGTTTTGGAAAGGTATTGAAGCGGTCTTCTAAAGCCGCACATGGGTTCTACGATTAAACTCACGGATAGTCTTGTAAATGGGCTCTGAATGCATTTTACTCGGGAAAACCTATCAATTTTAGCATGCGTATATAGTGCACTATGACCCATTTTGAGACTTTTTCATCGCCAAGATCCTTATTATTGTGTTCCAGGGCTTTGGTTTGGTTATTCAAGAAGCCTCAATGATATAAGAACGATAATGGTTGACCTTGCATTTTCGTCAAAATTTCAACCATGGCCATATGGATGGATGGGAAAGTTGGACATTCCTTCAAATGGCCATAACTTCGTAACCATGTGTCCTAGCGAGACGATTAAGACAGTTTTGGAAAGGTATTGAAGCGGTCTTCTAAAGCCGCACATGGGTTCTACGATTAAACTCACGGATAGTCTTGTAAATGGGCTCTGAATGCATTTTACTCGGGAAAACCTATCAATTTTAGCATGCGTATATAGTGCACTATGACCCATTTTGAGACTTTTTCATCGCCAAGATCCTTATTATTGTGTTCCAGGGCTTTGGTTTGGTTATTCAAGAAGCCTCAATGATATAAGAACGATAATGGTTGACCTTGCATTTTCGTCAAAATTTCAACCATGGCCATATGGATGGATGGGAAAGTTGGACATTCCTTCAAATGGCCATAACTTCGTAACCATGTGTCCTAGCGAGACGATTAAGACAGTTTTGGAAAGGTATTGAAGCGGTCTTCTAAAGCCGCACATGGGTTCTACGATTAAACTCACGGATAGTCTTGTAAATGGGCTCTGAATGCATTTTACTCGGGAAAACCTATCAATTTTAGCATGCGTATATAGTGCACTATGACCCATTTTGAGACTTTTTCATCGCCAAGATCCTTATTATTGTGTTCCAGGGCTTTGGTTTGGTTATTCAAGAAGCCTCAATGATATAAGAACGATAATGGTTGACCTTGCATTTTCGTCAAAATTTCAACCATGGCCATATGGATGGATGGGAAAGTTGGACATTCCTTCAAATGGCCATAACTTCGTAACCATGTGTCCTAGCGAGACGATTAAGACAGTTTTGGAAAGGTATTGAAGCGGTCTTCTAAAGCCGCACATGGGTTCTACGATTAAACTCACGGATAGTCTTGTAAATGGGCTCTGAATGCATTTTACTCGGGAAAACCTATCAATTTTAGCATGCGTATATAGTGCACTATGACCCATTTTGAGACTTTTTCATCGCCAAGATCCTTATTATTGTGTTCCAGGGCTTTGGTTTGGTTATTCAAGAAGCCTCAATGATATAAGAACGATAATGGTTGACCTTGCATTTTCGTCAAAATTTCAACCATGGCCATATGGATGGATGGGAAAGTTGGACATTCCTTCAAATGGCCATAACTTCGTAACCATGTGTCCTAGCGAGACGATTAAGACAGTTTTGGAAAGGTATTGAAGCGGTCTTCTAAAGCCGCACATGGGTTCTACGATTAAACTCACGGATAGTCTTGTAAATGGGCTCTGAATGCATTTTACTCGGGAAAACCTATCAATTTTAGCATGCGTATATAGTGCACTATGACCCATTTTGAGACTTTTTCATCGCCAAGATCCTTATTATTGTGTTCCAGGGCTTTGGTTTGGTTATTCAAGAAGCCTCAATGATATAAGAACGATAATGGTTGACCTTGCATTTTCGTCAAAATTTCAACCATGGCCATATGGATGGATGGGAAAGTTGGACATTCCTTCAAATGGCCATAACTTCGTAACCATGTGTCCTAGCGAGACGATTAAGACAGTTTTGGAAAGGTATTGAAGCGGTCTTCTAAAGCCGCACATGGGTTCTACGATTAAACTCACGGATAGTCTTGTAAATGGGCTCTGAATGCATTTTACTCGGGAAAACCTATCAATTTTAGCATGCGTATATAGTGCACTATGACCCATTTTGAGACTTTTTCATCGCCAAGATCCTTATTATTGTGTTCCAGGGCTTTGGTTTGGTTATTCAAGAAGCCTCAATGATATAAGAACGATAATGGTTGACCTTGCATTTTCGTCAAAATTTCAACCATGGCCATATGGATGGATGGGAAAGTTGGACATTCCTTCAAATGGCCATAACTTCGTAACCATGTGTCCTAGCGAGACGATTAAGACAGTTTTGGAAAGGTATTGAAGCGGTCTTCTAAAGCCGCACATGGGTTCTACGATTAAACTCACGGATAGTCTTGTAAATGGGCTCTGAATGCATTTTACTCGGGAAAACCTATCAATTTTAGCATGCGTATATAGTGCACTATGACCCATTTTGAGACTTTTTCATCGCCAAGATCCTTATTATTGTGTTCCAGGGCTTTGGTTTGGTTATTCAAGAAGCCTCAATGATATAAGAACGATAATGGTTGACCTTGCATTTTCGTCAAAATTTCAACCATGGCCATATGGATGGATGGGAAAGTTGGACATTCCTTCAAATGGCCATAACTTCGTAACCATGTGTCCTAGCGAGACGATTAAGACAGTTTTGGAAAGGTATTGAAGCGGTCTTCTAAAGCCGCACATGGGTTCTACGATTAAACTCACGGATAGTCTTGTAAATGGGCTCTGAATGCATTTTACTCGGGAAAACCTATCAATTTTAGCATGCGTATATAGTGCACTATGACCCATTTTGAGACTTTTTCATCGCCAAGATCCTTATTATTGTGTTCCAGGGCTTTGGTTTGGTTATTCAAGAAGCCTCAATGATATAAGAACGATAATGGTTGACCTTGCATTTTCGTCAAAATTTCAACCATGGCCATATGGATGGATGGGAAAGTTGGACATTCCTTCAAATGGCCATAACTTCGTAACCATGTGTCCTAGCGAGACGATTAAGACAGTTTTGGAAAGGTATTGAAGCGGTCTTCTAAAGCCGCACATGGGTTCTACGATTAAACTCACGGATAGTCTTGTAAATGGGCTCTGAATGCATTTTACTCGGGAAAACCTATCAATTTTAGCATGCGTATATAGTGCACTATGACCCATTTTGAGACTTTTTCATCGCCAAGATCCTTATTATTGTGTTCCAGGGCTTTGGTTTGGTTATTCAAGAAGCCTCAATGATATAAGAACGATAATGGTTGACCTTGCATTTTCGTCAAAATTTCAACCATGGCCATATGGATGGATGGGAAAGTTGGACATTCCTTCAAATGGCCATAACTTCGTAACCATGTGTCCTAGCGAGACGATTAAGACAGTTTTGGAAAGGTATTGAAGCGGTCTTCTAAAGCCGCACATGGGTTCTACGATTAAACTCACGGATAGTCTTGTAAATGGGCTCTGAATGCATTTTACTCGGGAAAACCTATCAATTTTAGCATGCGTATATAGTGCACTATGACCCATTTTGAGACTTTTTCATCGCCAAGATCCTTATTATTGTGTTCCAGGGCTTTGGTTTGGTTATTCAAGAAGCCTCAATGATATAAGAACGATAATGGTTGACCTTGCATTTTCGTCAAAATTTCAACCATGGCCATATGGATGGATGGGAAAGTTGGACATTCCTTCAAATGGCCATAACTTCGTAACCATGTGTCCTAGCGAGACGATTAAGACAGTTTTGGAAAGGTATTGAAGCGGTCTTCTAAAGCCGCACATGGGTTCTACGATTAAACTCACGGATAGTCTTGTAAATGGGCTCTGAATGCATTTTACTCGGGAAAACCTATCAATTTTAGCATGCGTATATAGTGCACTATGACCCATTTTGAGACTTTTTCATCGCCAAGATCCTTATTATTGTGTTCCAGGGCTTTGGTTTGGTTATTCAAGAAGCCTCAATGATATAAGAACGATAATGGTTGACCTTGCATTTTCGTCAAAATTTCAACCATGGCCATATGGATGGATGGGAAAGTTGGACATTCCTTCAAATGGCCATAACTTCGTAACCATGTGTCCTAGCGAGACGATTAAGACAGTTTTGGAAAGGTATTGAAGCGGTCTTCTAAAGCCGCACATGGGTTCTACGATTAAACTCACGGATAGTCTTGTAAATGGGCTCTGAATGCATTTTACTCGGGAAAACCTATCAATTTTAGCATGCGTATATAGTGCACTATGACCCATTTTGAGACTTTTTCATCGCCAAGATCCTTATTATTGTGTTCCAGGGCTTTGGTTTGGTTATTCAAGAAGCCTCAATGATATAAGAACGATAATGGTTGACCTTGCATTTTCGTCAAAATTTCAACCATGGCCATATGGATGGATGGGAAAGTTGGACATTCCTTCAAATGGCCATAACTTCGTAACCATGTGTCCTAGCGAGACGATTAAGACAGTTTTGGAAAGGTATTGAAGCGGTCTTCTAAAGCCGCACATGGGTTCTACGATTAAACTCACGGATAGTCTTGTAAATGGGCTCTGAATGCATTTTACTCGGGAAAACCTATCAATTTTAGCATGCGTATATAGTGCACTATGACCCATTTTGAGACTTTTTCATCGCCAAGATCCTTATTATTGTGTTCCAGGGCTTTGGTTTGGTTATTCAAGAAGCCTCAATGATATAAGAACGATAATGGTTGACCTTGCATTTTCGTCAAAATTTCAACCATGGCCATATGGATGGATGGGAAAGTTGGACATTCCTTCAAATGGCCATAACTTCGTAACCATGTGTCCTAGCGAGACGATTAAGACAGTTTTGGAAAGGTATTGAAGCGGTCTTCTAAAGCCGCACATGGGTTCTACGATTAAACTCACGGATAGTCTTGTAAATGGGCTCTGAATGCATTTTACTCGGGAAAACCTATCAATTTTAGCATGCGTATATAGTGCACTATGACCCATTTTGAGACTTTTTCATCGCCAAGATCCTTATTATTGTGTTCCAGGGCTTTGGTTTGGTTATTCAAGAAGCCTCAATGATATAAGAACGATAATGGTTGACCTTGCATTTTCGTCAAAATTTCAACCATGGCCATATGGATGGATGGGAAAGTTGGACATTCCTTCAAATGGCCATAACTTCGTAACCATGTGTCCTAGCGAGACGATTAAGACAGTTTTGGAAAGGTATTGAAGCGGTCTTCTAAAGCCGCACATGGGTTCTACGATTAAACTCACGGATAGTCTTGTAAATGGGCTCTGAATGCATTTTACTCGGGAAAACCTATCAATTTTAGCATGCGTATATAGTGCACTATGACCCATTTTGAGACTTTTTCATCGCCAAGATCCTTATTATTGTGTTCCAGGGCTTTGGTTTGGTTATTCAAGAAGCCTCAATGATATAAGAACGATAATGGTTGACCTTGCATTTTCGTCAAAATTTCAACCATGGCCATATGGATGGATGGGAAAGTTGGACATTCCTTCAAATGGCCATAACTTCGTAACCATGTGTCCTAGCGAGACGATTAAGACAGTTTTGGAAAGGTATTGAAGCGGTCTTCTAAAGCCGCACATGGGTTCTACGATTAAACTCACGGATAGTCTTGTAAATGGGCTCTGAATGCATTTTACTCGGGAAAACCTATCAATTTTAGCATGCGTATATAGTGCACTATGACCCATTTTGAGACTTTTTCATCGCCAAGATCCTTATTATTGTGTTCCAGGGCTTTGGTTTGGTTATTCAAGAAGCCTCAATGATATAAGAACGATAATGGTTGACCTTGCATTTTCGTCAAAATTTCAACCATGGCCATATGGATGGATGGGAAAGTTGGACATTCCTTCAAATGGCCATAACTTCGTAACCATGTGTCCTAGCGAGACGATTAAGACAGTTTTGGAAAGGTATTGAAGCGGTCTTCTAAAGCCGCACATGGGTTCTACGATTAAACTCACGGATAGTCTTGTAAATGGGCTCTGAATGCATTTTACTCGGGAAAACCTATCAATTTTAGCATGCGTATATAGTGCACTATGACCCATTTTGAGACTTTTTCATCGCCAAGATCCTTATTATTGTGTTCCAGGGCTTTGGTTTGGTTATTCAAGAAGCCTCAATGATATAAGAACGATAATGGTTGACCTTGCATTTTCGTCAAAATTTCAACCATGGCCATATGGATGGATGGGAAAGTTGGACATTCCTTCAAATGGCCATAACTTCGTAACCATGTGTCCTAGCGAGACGATTAAGACAGTTTTGGAAAGGTATTGAAGCGGTCTTCTAAAGCCGCACATGGGTTCTACGATTAAACTCACGGATAGTCTTGTAAATGGGCTCTGAATGCATTTTACTCGGGAAAACCTATCAATTTTAGCATGCGTATATAGTGCACTATGACCCATTTTGAGACTTTTTCATCGCCAAGATCCTTATTATTGTGTTCCAGGGCTTTGGTTTGGTTATTCAAGAAGCCTCAATGATATAAGAACGATAATGGTTGACCTTGCATTTTCGTCAAAATTTCAACCATGGCCATATGGATGGATGGGAAAGTTGGACATTCCTTCAAATGGCCATAACTTCGTAACCATGTGTCCTAGCGAGACGATTAAGACAGTTTTGGAAAGGTATTGAAGCGGTCTTCTAAAGCCGCACATGGGTTCTACGATTAAACTCACGGATAGTCTTGTAAATGGGCTCTGAATGCATTTTACTCGGGAAAACCTATCAATTTTAGCATGCGTATATAGTGCACTATGACCCATTTTGAGACTTTTTCATCGCCAAGATCCTTATTATTGTGTTCCAGGGCTTTGGTTTGGTTATTCAAGAAGCCTCAATGATATAAGAACGATAATGGTTGACCTTGCATTTTCGTCAAAATTTCAACCATGGCCATATGGATGGATGGGAAAGTTGGACATTCCTTCAAATGGCCATAACTTCGTAACCATGTGTCCTAGCGAGACGATTAAGACAGTTTTGGAAAGGTATTGAAGCGGTCTTCTAAAGCCGCACATGGGTTCTACGATTAAACTCACGGATAGTCTTGTAAATGGGCTCTGAATGCATTTTACTCGGGAAAACCTATCAATTTTAGCATGCGTATATAGTGCACTATGACCCATTTTGAGACTTTTTCATCGCCAAGATCCTTATTATTGTGTTCCAGGGCTTTGGTTTGGTTATTCAAGAAGCCTCAATGATATAAGAACGATAATGGTTGACCTTGCATTTTCGTCAAAATTTCAACCATGGCCATATGGATGGATGGGAAAGTTGGACATTCCTTCAAATGGCCATAACTTCGTAACCATGTGTCCTAGCGAGACGATTAAGACAGTTTTGGAAAGGTATTGAAGCGGTCTTCTAAAGCCGCACATGGGTTCTACGATTAAACTCACGGATAGTCTTGTAAATGGGCTCTGAATGCATTTTACTCGGGAAAACCTATCAATTTTAGCATGCGTATATAGTGCACTATGACCCATTTTGAGACTTTTTCATCGCCAAGATCCTTATTATTGTGTTCCAGGGCTTTGGTTTGGTTATTCAAGAAGCCTCAATGATATAAGAACGATAATGGTTGACCTTGCATTTTCGTCAAAATTTCAACCATGGCCATATGGATGGATGGGAAAGTTGGACATTCCTTCAAATGGCCATAACTTCGTAACCATGTGTCCTAGCGAGACGATTAAGACAGTTTTGGAAAGGTATTGAAGCGGTCTTCTAAAGCCGCACATGGGTTCTACGATTAAACTCACGGATAGTCTTGTAAATGGGCTCTGAATGCATTTTACTCGGGAAAACCTATCAATTTTAGCATGCGTATATAGTGCACTATGACCCATTTTGAGACTTTTTCATCGCCAAGATCCTTATTATTGTGTTCCAGGGCTTTGGTTTGGTTATTCAAGAAGCCTCAATGATATAAGAACGATAATGGTTGACCTTGCATTTTCGTCAAAATTTCAACCATGGCCATATGGATGGATGGGAAAGTTGGACATTCCTTCAAATGGCCATAACTTCGTAACCATGTGTCCTAGCGAGACGATTAAGACAGTTTTGGAAAGGTATTGAAGCGGTCTTCTAAAGCCGCACATGGGTTCTACGATTAAACTCACGGATAGTCTTGTAAATGGGCTCTGAATGCATTTTACTCGGGAAAACCTATCAATTTTAGCATGCGTATATAGTGCACTATGACCCATTTTGAGACTTTTTCATCGCCAAGATCCTTATTATTGTGTTCCAGGGCTTTGGTTTGGTTATTCAAGAAGCCTCAATGATATAAGAACGATAATGGTTGACCTTGCATTTTCGTCAAAATTTCAACCATGGCCATATGGATGGATGGGAAAGTTGGACATTCCTTCAAATGGCCATAACTTCGTAACCATGTGTCCTAGCGAGACGATTAAGACAGTTTTGGAAAGGTATTGAAGCGGTCTTCTAAAGCCGCACATGGGTTCTACGATTAAACTCACGGATAGTCTTGTAAATGGGCTCTGAATGCATTTTACTCGGGAAAACCTATCAATTTTAGCATGCGTATATAGTGCACTATGACCCATTTTGAGACTTTTTCATCGCCAAGATCCTTATTATTGTGTTCCAGGGCTTTGGTTTGGTTATTCAAGAAGCCTCAATGATATAAGAACGATAATGGTTGACCTTGCATTTTCGTCAAAATTTCAACCATGGCCATATGGATGGATGGGAAAGTTGGACATTCCTTCAAATGGCCATAACTTCGTAACCATGTGTCCTAGCGAGACGATTAAGACAGTTTTGGAAAGGTATTGAAGCGGTCTTCTAAAGCCGCACATGGGTTCTACGATTAAACTCACGGATAGTCTTGTAAATGGGCTCTGAATGCATTTTACTCGGGAAAACCTATCAATTTTAGCATGCGTATATAGTGCACTATGACCCATTTTGAGACTTTTTCATCGCCAAGATCCTTATTATTGTGTTCCAGGGCTTTGGTTTGGTTATTCAAGAAGCCTCAATGATATAAGAACGATAATGGTTGACCTTGCATTTTCGTCAAAATTTCAACCATGGCCATATGGATGGATGGGAAAGTTGGACATTCCTTCAAATGGCCATAACTTCGTAACCATGTGTCCTAGCGAGACGATTAAGACAGTTTTGGAAAGGTATTGAAGCGGTCTTCTAAAGCCGCACATGGGTTCTACGATTAAACTCACGGATAGTCTTGTAAATGGGCTCTGAATGCATTTTACTCGGGAAAACCTATCAATTTTAGCATGCGTATATAGTGCACTATGACCCATTTTGAGACTTTTTCATCGCCAAGATCCTTATTATTGTGTTCCAGGGCTTTGGTTTGGTTATTCAAGAAGCCTCAATGATATAAGAACGATAATGGTTGACCTTGCATTTTCGTCAAAATTTCAACCATGGCCATATGGATGGATGGGAAAGTTGGACATTCCTTCAAATGGCCATAACTTCGTAACCATGTGTCCTAGCGAGACGATTAAGACAGTTTTGGAAAGGTATTGAAGCGGTCTTCTAAAGCCGCACATGGGTTCTACGATTAAACTCACGGATAGTCTTGTAAATGGGCTCTGAATGCATTTTACTCGGGAAAACCTATCAATTTTAGCATGCGTATATAGTGCACTATGACCCATTTTGAGACTTTTTCATCGCCAAGATCCTTATTATTGTGTTCCAGGGCTTTGGTTTGGTTATTCAAGAAGCCTCAATGATATAAGAACGATAATGGTTGACCTTGCATTTTCGTCAAAATTTCAACCATGGCCATATGGATGGATGGGAAAGTTGGACATTCCTTCAAATGGCCATAACTTCGTAACCATGTGTCCTAGCGAGACGATTAAGACAGTTTTGGAAAGGTATTGAAGCGGTCTTCTAAAGCCGCACATGGGTTCTACGATTAAACTCACGGATAGTCTTGTAAATGGGCTCTGAATGCATTTTACTCGGGAAAACCTATCAATTTTAGCATGCGTATATAGTGCACTATGACCCATTTTGAGACTTTTTCATCGCCAAGATCCTTATTATTGTGTTCCAGGGCTTTGGTTTGGTTATTCAAGAAGCCTCAATGATATAAGAACGATAATGGTTGACCTTGCATTTTCGTCAAAATTTCAACCATGGCCATATGGATGGATGGGAAAGTTGGACATTCCTTCAAATGGCCATAACTTCGTAACCATGTGTCCTAGCGAGACGATTAAGACAGTTTTGGAAAGGTATTGAAGCGGTCTTCTAAAGCCGCACATGGGTTCTACGATTAAACTCACGGATAGTCTTGTAAATGGGCTCTGAATGCATTTTACTCGGGAAAACCTATCAATTTTAGCATGCGTATATAGTGCACTATGACCCATTTTGAGACTTTTTCATCGCCAAGATCCTTATTATTGTGTTCCAGGGCTTTGGTTTGGTTATTCAAGAAGCCTCAATGATATAAGAACGATAATGGTTGACCTTGCATTTTCGTCAAAATTTCAACCATGGCCATATGGATGGATGGGAAAGTTGGACATTCCTTCAAATGGCCATAACTTCGTAACCATGTGTCCTAGCGAGACGATTAAGACAGTTTTGGAAAGGTATTGAAGCGGTCTTCTAAAGCCGCACATGGGTTCTACGATTAAACTCACGGATAGTCTTGTAAATGGGCTCTGAATGCATTTTACTCGGGAAAACCTATCAATTTTAGCATGCGTATATAGTGCACTATGACCCATTTTGAGACTTTTTCATCGCCAAGATCCTTATTATTGTGTTCCAGGGCTTTGGTTTGGTTATTCAAGAAGCCTCAATGATATAAGAACGATAATGGTTGACCTTGCATTTTCGTCAAAATTTCAACCATGGCCATATGGATGGATGGGAAAGTTGGACATTCCTTCAAATGGCCATAACTTCGTAACCATGTGTCCTAGCGAGACGATTAAGACAGTTTTGGAAAGGTATTGAAGCGGTCTTCTAAAGCCGCACATGGGTTCTACGATTAAACTCACGGATAGTCTTGTAAATGGGCTCTGAATGCATTTTACTCGGGAAAACCTATCAATTTTAGCATGCGTATATAGTGCACTATGACCCATTTTGAGACTTTTTCATCGCCAAGATCCTTATTATTGTGTTCCAGGGCTTTGGTTTGGTTATTCAAGAAGCCTCAATGATATAAGAACGATAATGGTTGACCTTGCATTTTCGTCAAAATTTCAACCATGGCCATATGGATGGATGGGAAAGTTGGACATTCCTTCAAATGGCCATAACTTCGTAACCATGTGTCCTAGCGAGACGATTAAGACAGTTTTGGAAAGGTATTGAAGCGGTCTTCTAAAGCCGCACATGGGTTCTACGATTAAACTCACGGATAGTCTTGTAAATGGGCTCTGAATGCATTTTACTCGGGAAAACCTATCAATTTTAGCATGCGTATATAGTGCACTATGACCCATTTTGAGACTTTTTCATCGCCAAGATCCTTATTATTGTGTTCCAGGGCTTTGGTTTGGTTATTCAAGAAGCCTCAATGATATAAGAACGATAATGGTTGACCTTGCATTTTCGTCAAAATTTCAACCATGGCCATATGGATGGATGGGAAAGTTGGACATTCCTTCAAATGGCCATAACTTCGTAACCATGTGTCCTAGCGAGACGATTAAGACAGTTTTGGAAAGGTATTGAAGCGGTCTTCTAAAGCCGCACATGGGTTCTACGATTAAACTCACGGATAGTCTTGTAAATGGGCTCTGAATGCATTTTACTCGGGAAAACCTATCAATTTTAGCATGCGTATATAGTGCACTATGACCCATTTTGAGACTTTTTCATCGCCAAGATCCTTATTATTGTGTTCCAGGGCTTTGGTTTGGTTATTCAAGAAGCCTCAATGATATAAGAACGATAATGGTTGACCTTGCATTTTCGTCAAAATTTCAACCATGGCCATATGGATGGATGGGAAAGTTGGACATTCCTTCAAATGGCCATAACTTCGTAACCATGTGTCCTAGCGAGACGATTAAGACAGTTTTGGAAAGGTATTGAAGCGGTCTTCTAAAGCCGCACATGGGTTCTACGATTAAACTCACGGATAGTCTTGTAAATGGGCTCTGAATGCATTTTACTCGGGAAAACCTATCAATTTTAGCATGCGTATATAGTGCACTATGACCCATTTTGAGACTTTTTCATCGCCAAGATCCTTATTATTGTGTTCCAGGGCTTTGGTTTGGTTATTCAAGAAGCCTCAATGATATAAGAACGATAATGGTTGACCTTGCATTTTCGTCAAAATTTCAACCATGGCCATATGGATGGATGGGAAAGTTGGACATTCCTTCAAATGGCCATAACTTCGTAACCATGTGTCCTAGCGAGACGATTAAGACAGTTTTGGAAAGGTATTGAAGCGGTCTTCTAAAGCCGCACATGGGTTCTACGATTAAACTCACGGATAGTCTTGTAAATGGGCTCTGAATGCATTTTACTCGGGAAAACCTATCAATTTTAGCATGCGTATATAGTGCACTATGACCCATTTTGAGACTTTTTCATCGCCAAGATCCTTATTATTGTGTTCCAGGGCTTTGGTTTGGTTATTCAAGAAGCCTCAATGATATAAGAACGATAATGGTTGACCTTGCATTTTCGTCAAAATTTCAACCATGGCCATATGGATGGATGGGAAAGTTGGACATTCCTTCAAATGGCCATAACTTCGTAACCATGTGTCCTAGCGAGACGATTAAGACAGTTTTGGAAAGGTATTGAAGCGGTCTTCTAAAGCCGCACATGGGTTCTACGATTAAACTCACGGATAGTCTTGTAAATGGGCTCTGAATGCATTTTACTCGGGAAAACCTATCAATTTTAGCATGCGTATATAGTGCACTATGACCCATTTTGAGACTTTTTCATCGCCAAGATCCTTATTATTGTGTTCCAGGGCTTTGGTTTGGTTATTCAAGAAGCCTCAATGATATAAGAACGATAATGGTTGACCTTGCATTTTCGTCAAAATTTCAACCATGGCCATATGGATGGATGGGAAAGTTGGACATTCCTTCAAATGGCCATAACTTCGTAACCATGTGTCCTAGCGAGACGATTAAGACAGTTTTGGAAAGGTATTGAAGCGGTCTTCTAAAGCCGCACATGGGTTCTACGATTAAACTCACGGATAGTCTTGTAAATGGGCTCTGAATGCATTTTACTCGGGAAAACCTATCAATTTTAGCATGCGTATATAGTGCACTATGACCCATTTTGAGACTTTTTCATCGCCAAGATCCTTATTATTGTGTTCCAGGGCTTTGGTTTGGTTATTCAAGAAGCCTCAATGATATAAGAACGATAATGGTTGACCTTGCATTTTCGTCAAAATTTCAACCATGGCCATATGGATGGATGGGAAAGTTGGACATTCCTTCAAATGGCCATAACTTCGTAACCATGTGTCCTAGCGAGACGATTAAGACAGTTTTGGAAAGGTATTGAAGCGGTCTTCTAAAGCCGCACATGGGTTCTACGATTAAACTCACGGATAGTCTTGTAAATGGGCTCTGAATGCATTTTACTCGGGAAAACCTATCAATTTTAGCATGCGTATATAGTGCACTATGACCCATTTTGAGACTTTTTCATCGCCAAGATCCTTATTATTGTGTTCCAGGGCTTTGGTTTGGTTATTCAAGAAGCCTCAATGATATAAGAACGATAATGGTTGACCTTGCATTTTCGTCAAAATTTCAACCATGGCCATATGGATGGATGGGAAAGTTGGACATTCCTTCAAATGGCCATAACTTCGTAACCATGTGTCCTAGCGAGACGATTAAGACAGTTTTGGAAAGGTATTGAAGCGGTCTTCTAAAGCCGCACATGGGTTCTACGATTAAACTCACGGATAGTCTTGTAAATGGGCTCTGAATGCATTTTACTCGGGAAAACCTATCAATTTTAGCATGCGTATATAGTGCACTATGACCCATTTTGAGACTTTTTCATCGCCAAGATCCTTATTATTGTGTTCCAGGGCTTTGGTTTGGTTATTCAAGAAGCCTCAATGATATAAGAACGATAATGGTTGACCTTGCATTTTCGTCAAAATTTCAACCATGGCCATATGGATGGATGGGAAAGTTGGACATTCCTTCAAATGGCCATAACTTCGTAACCATGTGTCCTAGCGAGACGATTAAGACAGTTTTGGAAAGGTATTGAAGCGGTCTTCTAAAGCCGCACATGGGTTCTACGATTAAACTCACGGATAGTCTTGTAAATGGGCTCTGAATGCATTTTACTCGGGAAAACCTATCAATTTTAGCATGCGTATATAGTGCACTATGACCCATTTTGAGACTTTTTCATCGCCAAGATCCTTATTATTGTGTTCCAGGGCTTTGGTTTGGTTATTCAAGAAGCCTCAATGATATAAGAACGATAATGGTTGACCTTGCATTTTCGTCAAAATTTCAACCATGGCCATATGGATGGATGGGAAAGTTGGACATTCCTTCAAATGGCCATAACTTCGTAACCATGTGTCCTAGCGAGACGATTAAGACAGTTTTGGAAAGGTATTGAAGCGGTCTTCTAAAGCCGCACATGGGTTCTACGATTAAACTCACGGATAGTCTTGTAAATGGGCTCTGAATGCATTTTACTCGGGAAAACCTATCAATTTTAGCATGCGTATATAGTGCACTATGACCCATTTTGAGACTTTTTCATCGCCAAGATCCTTATTATTGTGTTCCAGGGCTTTGGTTTGGTTATTCAAGAAGCCTCAATGATATAAGAACGATAATGGTTGACCTTGCATTTTCGTCAAAATTTCAACCATGGCCATATGGATGGATGGGAAAGTTGGACATTCCTTCAAATGGCCATAACTTCGTAACCATGTGTCCTAGCGAGACGATTAAGACAGTTTTGGAAAGGTATTGAAGCGGTCTTCTAAAGCCGCACATGGGTTCTACGATTAAACTCACGGATAGTCTTGTAAATGGGCTCTGAATGCATTTTACTCGGGAAAACCTATCAATTTTAGCATGCGTATATAGTGCACTATGACCCATTTTGAGACTTTTTCATCGCCAAGATCCTTATTATTGTGTTCCAGGGCTTTGGTTTGGTTATTCAAGAAGCCTCAATGATATAAGAACGATAATGGTTGACCTTGCATTTTCGTCAAAATTTCAACCATGGCCATATGGATGGATGGGAAAGTTGGACATTCCTTCAAATGGCCATAACTTCGTAACCATGTGTCCTAGCGAGACGATTAAGACAGTTTTGGAAAGGTATTGAAGCGGTCTTCTAAAGCCGCACATGGGTTCTACGATTAAACTCACGGATAGTCTTGTAAATGGGCTCTGAATGCATTTTACTCGGGAAAACCTATCAATTTTAGCATGCGTATATAGTGCACTATGACCCATTTTGAGACTTTTTCATCGCCAAGATCCTTATTATTGTGTTCCAGGGCTTTGGTTTGGTTATTCAAGAAGCCTCAATGATATAAGAACGATAATGGTTGACCTTGCATTTTCGTCAAAATTTCAACCATGGCCATATGGATGGATGGGAAAGTTGGACATTCCTTCAAATGGCCATAACTTCGTAACCATGTGTCCTAGCGAGACGATTAAGACAGTTTTGGAAAGGTATTGAAGCGGTCTTCTAAAGCCGCACATGGGTTCTACGATTAAACTCACGGATAGTCTTGTAAATGGGCTCTGAATGCATTTTACTCGGGAAAACCTATCAATTTTAGCATGCGTATATAGTGCACTATGACCCATTTTGAGACTTTTTCATCGCCAAGATCCTTATTATTGTGTTCCAGGGCTTTGGTTTGGTTATTCAAGAAGCCTCAATGATATAAGAACGATAATGGTTGACCTTGCATTTTCGTCAAAATTTCAACCATGGCCATATGGATGGATGGGAAAGTTGGACATTCCTTCAAATGGCCATAACTTCGTAACCATGTGTCCTAGCGAGACGATTAAGACAGTTTTGGAAAGGTATTGAAGCGGTCTTCTAAAGCCGCACATGGGTTCTACGATTAAACTCACGGATAGTCTTGTAAATGGGCTCTGAATGCATTTTACTCGGGAAAACCTATCAATTTTAGCATGCGTATATAGTGCACTATGACCCATTTTGAGACTTTTTCATCGCCAAGATCCTTATTATTGTGTTCCAGGGCTTTGGTTTGGTTATTCAAGAAGCCTCAATGATATAAGAACGATAATGGTTGACCTTGCATTTTCGTCAAAATTTCAACCATGGCCATATGGATGGATGGGAAAGTTGGACATTCCTTCAAATGGCCATAACTTCGTAACCATGTGTCCTAGCGAGACGATTAAGACAGTTTTGGAAAGGTATTGAAGCGGTCTTCTAAAGCCGCACATGGGTTCTACGATTAAACTCACGGATAGTCTTGTAAATGGGCTCTGAATGCATTTTACTCGGGAAAACCTATCAATTTTAGCATGCGTATATAGTGCACTATGACCCATTTTGAGACTTTTTCATCGCCAAGATCCTTATTATTGTGTTCCAGGGCTTTGGTTTGGTTATTCAAGAAGCCTCAATGATATAAGAACGATAATGGTTGACCTTGCATTTTCGTCAAAATTTCAACCATGGCCATATGGATGGATGGGAAAGTTGGACATTCCTTCAAATGGCCATAACTTCGTAACCATGTGTCCTAGCGAGACGATTAAGACAGTTTTGGAAAGGTATTGAAGCGGTCTTCTAAAGCCGCACATGGGTTCTACGATTAAACTCACGGATAGTCTTGTAAATGGGCTCTGAATGCATTTTACTCGGGAAAACCTATCAATTTTAGCATGCGTATATAGTGCACTATGACCCATTTTGAGACTTTTTCATCGCCAAGATCCTTATTATTGTGTTCCAGGGCTTTGGTTTGGTTATTCAAGAAGCCTCAATGATATAAGAACGATAATGGTTGACCTTGCATTTTCGTCAAAATTTCAACCATGGCCATATGGATGGATGGGAAAGTTGGACATTCCTTCAAATGGCCATAACTTCGTAACCATGTGTCCTAGCGAGACGATTAAGACAGTTTTGGAAAGGTATTGAAGCGGTCTTCTAAAGCCGCACATGGGTTCTACGATTAAACTCACGGATAGTCTTGTAAATGGGCTCTGAATGCATTTTACTCGGGAAAACCTATCAATTTTAGCATGCGTATATAGTGCACTATGACCCATTTTGAGACTTTTTCATCGCCAAGATCCTTATTATTGTGTTCCAGGGCTTTGGTTTGGTTATTCAAGAAGCCTCAATGATATAAGAACGATAATGGTTGACCTTGCATTTTCGTCAAAATTTCAACCATGGCCATATGGATGGATGGGAAAGTTGGACATTCCTTCAAATGGCCATAACTTCGTAACCATGTGTCCTAGCGAGACGATTAAGACAGTTTTGGAAAGGTATTGAAGCGGTCTTCTAAAGCCGCACATGGGTTCTACGATTAAACTCACGGATAGTCTTGTAAATGGGCTCTGAATGCATTTTACTCGGGAAAACCTATCAATTTTAGCATGCGTATATAGTGCACTATGACCCATTTTGAGACTTTTTCATCGCCAAGATCCTTATTATTGTGTTCCAGGGCTTTGGTTTGGTTATTCAAGAAGCCTCAATGATATAAGAACGATAATGGTTGACCTTGCATTTTCGTCAAAATTTCAACCATGGCCATATGGATGGATGGGAAAGTTGGACATTCCTTCAAATGGCCATAACTTCGTAACCATGTGTCCTAGCGAGACGATTAAGACAGTTTTGGAAAGGTATTGAAGCGGTCTTCTAAAGCCGCACATGGGTTCTACGATTAAACTCACGGATAGTCTTGTAAATGGGCTCTGAATGCATTTTACTCGGGAAAACCTATCAATTTTAGCATGCGTATATAGTGCACTATGACCCATTTTGAGACTTTTTCATCGCCAAGATCCTTATTATTGTGTTCCAGGGCTTTGGTTTGGTTATTCAAGAAGCCTCAATGATATAAGAACGATAATGGTTGACCTTGCATTTTCGTCAAAATTTCAACCATGGCCATATGGATGGATGGGAAAGTTGGACATTCCTTCAAATGGCCATAACTTCGTAACCATGTGTCCTAGCGAGACGATTAAGACAGTTTTGGAAAGGTATTGAAGCGGTCTTCTAAAGCCGCACATGGGTTCTACGATTAAACTCACGGATAGTCTTGTAAATGGGCTCTGAATGCATTTTACTCGGGAAAACCTATCAATTTTAGCATGCGTATATAGTGCACTATGACCCATTTTGAGACTTTTTCATCGCCAAGATCCTTATTATTGTGTTCCAGGGCTTTGGTTTGGTTATTCAAGAAGCCTCAATGATATAAGAACGATAATGGTTGACCTTGCATTTTCGTCAAAATTTCAACCATGGCCATATGGATGGATGGGAAAGTTGGACATTCCTTCAAATGGCCATAACTTCGTAACCATGTGTCCTAGCGAGACGATTAAGACAGTTTTGGAAAGGTATTGAAGCGGTCTTCTAAAGCCGCACATGGGTTCTACGATTAAACTCACGGATAGTCTTGTAAATGGGCTCTGAATGCATTTTACTCGGGAAAACCTATCAATTTTAGCATGCGTATATAGTGCACTATGACCCATTTTGAGACTTTTTCATCGCCAAGATCCTTATTATTGTGTTCCAGGGCTTTGGTTTGGTTATTCAAGAAGCCTCAATGATATAAGAACGATAATGGTTGACCTTGCATTTTCGTCAAAATTTCAACCATGGCCATATGGATGGATGGGAAAGTTGGACATTCCTTCAAATGGCCATAACTTCGTAACCATGTGTCCTAGCGAGACGATTAAGACAGTTTTGGAAAGGTATTGAAGCGGTCTTCTAAAGCCGCACATGGGTTCTACGATTAAACTCACGGATAGTCTTGTAAATGGGCTCTGAATGCATTTTACTCGGGAAAACCTATCAATTTTAGCATGCGTATATAGTGCACTATGACCCATTTTGAGACTTTTTCATCGCCAAGATCCTTATTATTGTGTTCCAGGGCTTTGGTTTGGTTATTCAAGAAGCCTCAATGATATAAGAACGATAATGGTTGACCTTGCATTTTCGTCAAAATTTCAACCATGGCCATATGGATGGATGGGAAAGTTGGACATTCCTTCAAATGGCCATAACTTCGTAACCATGTGTCCTAGCGAGACGATTAAGACAGTTTTGGAAAGGTATTGAAGCGGTCTTCTAAAGCCGCACATGGGTTCTACGATTAAACTCACGGATAGTCTTGTAAATGGGCTCTGAATGCATTTTACTCGGGAAAACCTATCAATTTTAGCATGCGTATATAGTGCACTATGACCCATTTTGAGACTTTTTCATCGCCAAGATCCTTATTATTGTGTTCCAGGGCTTTGGTTTGGTTATTCAAGAAGCCTCAATGATATAAGAACGATAATGGTTGACCTTGCATTTTCGTCAAAATTTCAACCATGGCCATATGGATGGATGGGAAAGTTGGACATTCCTTCAAATGGCCATAACTTCGTAACCATGTGTCCTAGCGAGACGATTAAGACAGTTTTGGAAAGGTATTGAAGCGGTCTTCTAAAGCCGCACATGGGTTCTACGATTAAACTCACGGATAGTCTTGTAAATGGGCTCTGAATGCATTTTACTCGGGAAAACCTATCAATTTTAGCATGCGTATATAGTGCACTATGACCCATTTTGAGACTTTTTCATCGCCAAGATCCTTATTATTGTGTTCCAGGGCTTTGGTTTGGTTATTCAAGAAGCCTCAATGATATAAGAACGATAATGGTTGACCTTGCATTTTCGTCAAAATTTCAACCATGGCCATATGGATGGATGGGAAAGTTGGACATTCCTTCAAATGGCCATAACTTCGTAACCATGTGTCCTAGCGAGACGATTAAGACAGTTTTGGAAAGGTATTGAAGCGGTCTTCTAAAGCCGCACATGGGTTCTACGATTAAACTCACGGATAGTCTTGTAAATGGGCTCTGAATGCATTTTACTCGGGAAAACCTATCAATTTTAGCATGCGTATATAGTGCACTATGACCCATTTTGAGACTTTTTCATCGCCAAGATCCTTATTATTGTGTTCCAGGGCTTTGGTTTGGTTATTCAAGAAGCCTCAATGATATAAGAACGATAATGGTTGACCTTGCATTTTCGTCAAAATTTCAACCATGGCCATATGGATGGATGGGAAAGTTGGACATTCCTTCAAATGGCCATAACTTCGTAACCATGTGTCCTAGCGAGACGATTAAGACAGTTTTGGAAAGGTATTGAAGCGGTCTTCTAAAGCCGCACATGGGTTCTACGATTAAACTCACGGATAGTCTTGTAAATGGGCTCTGAATGCATTTTACTCGGGAAAACCTATCAATTTTAGCATGCGTATATAGTGCACTATGACCCATTTTGAGACTTTTTCATCGCCAAGATCCTTATTATTGTGTTCCAGGGCTTTGGTTTGGTTATTCAAGAAGCCTCAATGATATAAGAACGATAATGGTTGACCTTGCATTTTCGTCAAAATTTCAACCATGGCCATATGGATGGATGGGAAAGTTGGACATTCCTTCAAATGGCCATAACTTCGTAACCATGTGTCCTAGCGAGACGATTAAGACAGTTTTGGAAAGGTATTGAAGCGGTCTTCTAAAGCCGCACATGGGTTCTACGATTAAACTCACGGATAGTCTTGTAAATGGGCTCTGAATGCATTTTACTCGGGAAAACCTATCAATTTTAGCATGCGTATATAGTGCACTATGACCCATTTTGAGACTTTTTCATCGCCAAGATCCTTATTATTGTGTTCCAGGGCTTTGGTTTGGTTATTCAAGAAGCCTCAATGATATAAGAACGATAATGGTTGACCTTGCATTTTCGTCAAAATTTCAACCATGGCCATATGGATGGATGGGAAAGTTGGACATTCCTTCAAATGGCCATAACTTCGTAACCATGTGTCCTAGCGAGACGATTAAGACAGTTTTGGAAAGGTATTGAAGCGGTCTTCTAAAGCCGCACATGGGTTCTACGATTAAACTCACGGATAGTCTTGTAAATGGGCTCTGAATGCATTTTACTCGGGAAAACCTATCAATTTTAGCATGCGTATATAGTGCACTATGACCCATTTTGAGACTTTTTCATCGCCAAGATCCTTATTATTGTGTTCCAGGGCTTTGGTTTGGTTATTCAAGAAGCCTCAATGATATAAGAACGATAATGGTTGACCTTGCATTTTCGTCAAAATTTCAACCATGGCCATATGGATGGATGGGAAAGTTGGACATTCCTTCAAATGGCCATAACTTCGTAACCATGTGTCCTAGCGAGACGATTAAGACAGTTTTGGAAAGGTATTGAAGCGGTCTTCTAAAGCCGCACATGGGTTCTACGATTAAACTCACGGATAGTCTTGTAAATGGGCTCTGAATGCATTTTACTCGGGAAAACCTATCAATTTTAGCATGCGTATATAGTGCACTATGACCCATTTTGAGACTTTTTCATCGCCAAGATCCTTATTATTGTGTTCCAGGGCTTTGGTTTGGTTATTCAAGAAGCCTCAATGATATAAGAACGATAATGGTTGACCTTGCATTTTCGTCAAAATTTCAACCATGGCCATATGGATGGATGGGAAAGTTGGACATTCCTTCAAATGGCCATAACTTCGTAACCATGTGTCCTAGCGAGACGATTAAGACAGTTTTGGAAAGGTATTGAAGCGGTCTTCTAAAGCCGCACATGGGTTCTACGATTAAACTCACGGATAGTCTTGTAAATGGGCTCTGAATGCATTTTACTCGGGAAAACCTATCAATTTTAGCATGCGTATATAGTGCACTATGACCCATTTTGAGACTTTTTCATCGCCAAGATCCTTATTATTGTGTTCCAGGGCTTTGGTTTGGTTATTCAAGAAGCCTCAATGATATAAGAACGATAATGGTTGACCTTGCATTTTCGTCAAAATTTCAACCATGGCCATATGGATGGATGGGAAAGTTGGACATTCCTTCAAATGGCCATAACTTCGTAACCATGTGTCCTAGCGAGACGATTAAGACAGTTTTGGAAAGGTATTGAAGCGGTCTTCTAAAGCCGCACATGGGTTCTACGATTAAACTCACGGATAGTCTTGTAAATGGGCTCTGAATGCATTTTACTCGGGAAAACCTATCAATTTTAGCATGCGTATATAGTGCACTATGACCCATTTTGAGACTTTTTCATCGCCAAGATCCTTATTATTGTGTTCCAGGGCTTTGGTTTGGTTATTCAAGAAGCCTCAATGATATAAGAACGATAATGGTTGACCTTGCATTTTCGTCAAAATTTCAACCATGGCCATATGGATGGATGGGAAAGTTGGACATTCCTTCAAATGGCCATAACTTCGTAACCATGTGTCCTAGCGAGACGATTAAGACAGTTTTGGAAAGGTATTGAAGCGGTCTTCTAAAGCCGCACATGGGTTCTACGATTAAACTCACGGATAGTCTTGTAAATGGGCTCTGAATGCATTTTACTCGGGAAAACCTATCAATTTTAGCATGCGTATATAGTGCACTATGACCCATTTTGAGACTTTTTCATCGCCAAGATCCTTATTATTGTGTTCCAGGGCTTTGGTTTGGTTATTCAAGAAGCCTCAATGATATAAGAACGATAATGGTTGACCTTGCATTTTCGTCAAAATTTCAACCATGGCCATATGGATGGATGGGAAAGTTGGACATTCCTTCAAATGGCCATAACTTCGTAACCATGTGTCCTAGCGAGACGATTAAGACAGTTTTGGAAAGGTATTGAAGCGGTCTTCTAAAGCCGCACATGGGTTCTACGATTAAACTCACGGATAGTCTTGTAAATGGGCTCTGAATGCATTTTACTCGGGAAAACCTATCAATTTTAGCATGCGTATATAGTGCACTATGACCCATTTTGAGACTTTTTCATCGCCAAGATCCTTATTATTGTGTTCCAGGGCTTTGGTTTGGTTATTCAAGAAGCCTCAATGATATAAGAACGATAATGGTTGACCTTGCATTTTCGTCAAAATTTCAACCATGGCCATATGGATGGATGGGAAAGTTGGACATTCCTTCAAATGGCCATAACTTCGTAACCATGTGTCCTAGCGAGACGATTAAGACAGTTTTGGAAAGGTATTGAAGCGGTCTTCTAAAGCCGCACATGGGTTCTACGATTAAACTCACGGATAGTCTTGTAAATGGGCTCTGAATGCATTTTACTCGGGAAAACCTATCAATTTTAGCATGCGTATATAGTGCACTATGACCCATTTTGAGACTTTTTCATCGCCAAGATCCTTATTATTGTGTTCCAGGGCTTTGGTTTGGTTATTCAAGAAGCCTCAATGATATAAGAACGATAATGGTTGACCTTGCATTTTCGTCAAAATTTCAACCATGGCCATATGGATGGATGGGAAAGTTGGACATTCCTTCAAATGGCCATAACTTCGTAACCATGTGTCCTAGCGAGACGATTAAGACAGTTTTGGAAAGGTATTGAAGCGGTCTTCTAAAGCCGCACATGGGTTCTACGATTAAACTCACGGATAGTCTTGTAAATGGGCTCTGAATGCATTTTACTCGGGAAAACCTATCAATTTTAGCATGCGTATATAGTGCACTATGACCCATTTTGAGACTTTTTCATCGCCAAGATCCTTATTATTGTGTTCCAGGGCTTTGGTTTGGTTATTCAAGAAGCCTCAATGATATAAGAACGATAATGGTTGACCTTGCATTTTCGTCAAAATTTCAACCATGGCCATATGGATGGATGGGAAAGTTGGACATTCCTTCAAATGGCCATAACTTCGTAACCATGTGTCCTAGCGAGACGATTAAGACAGTTTTGGAAAGGTATTGAAGCGGTCTTCTAAAGCCGCACATGGGTTCTACGATTAAACTCACGGATAGTCTTGTAAATGGGCTCTGAATGCATTTTACTCGGGAAAACCTATCAATTTTAGCATGCGTATATAGTGCACTATGACCCATTTTGAGACTTTTTCATCGCCAAGATCCTTATTATTGTGTTCCAGGGCTTTGGTTTGGTTATTCAAGAAGCCTCAATGATATAAGAACGATAATGGTTGACCTTGCATTTTCGTCAAAATTTCAACCATGGCCATATGGATGGATGGGAAAGTTGGACATTCCTTCAAATGGCCATAACTTCGTAACCATGTGTCCTAGCGAGACGATTAAGACAGTTTTGGAAAGGTATTGAAGCGGTCTTCTAAAGCCGCACATGGGTTCTACGATTAAACTCACGGATAGTCTTGTAAATGGGCTCTGAATGCATTTTACTCGGGAAAACCTATCAATTTTAGCATGCGTATATAGTGCACTATGACCCATTTTGAGACTTTTTCATCGCCAAGATCCTTATTATTGTGTTCCAGGGCTTTGGTTTGGTTATTCAAGAAGCCTCAATGATATAAGAACGATAATGGTTGACCTTGCATTTTCGTCAAAATTTCAACCATGGCCATATGGATGGATGGGAAAGTTGGACATTCCTTCAAATGGCCATAACTTCGTAACCATGTGTCCTAGCGAGACGATTAAGACAGTTTTGGAAAGGTATTGAAGCGGTCTTCTAAAGCCGCACATGGGTTCTACGATTAAACTCACGGATAGTCTTGTAAATGGGCTCTGAATGCATTTTACTCGGGAAAACCTATCAATTTTAGCATGCGTATATAGTGCACTATGACCCATTTTGAGACTTTTTCATCGCCAAGATCCTTATTATTGTGTTCCAGGGCTTTGGTTTGGTTATTCAAGAAGCCTCAATGATATAAGAACGATAATGGTTGACCTTGCATTTTCGTCAAAATTTCAACCATGGCCATATGGATGGATGGGAAAGTTGGACATTCCTTCAAATGGCCATAACTTCGTAACCATGTGTCCTAGCGAGACGATTAAGACAGTTTTGGAAAGGTATTGAAGCGGTCTTCTAAAGCCGCACATGGGTTCTACGATTAAACTCACGGATAGTCTTGTAAATGGGCTCTGAATGCATTTTACTCGGGAAAACCTATCAATTTTAGCATGCGTATATAGTGCACTATGACCCATTTTGAGACTTTTTCATCGCCAAGATCCTTATTATTGTGTTCCAGGGCTTTGGTTTGGTTATTCAAGAAGCCTCAATGATATAAGAACGATAATGGTTGACCTTGCATTTTCGTCAAAATTTCAACCATGGCCATATGGATGGATGGGAAAGTTGGACATTCCTTCAAATGGCCATAACTTCGTAACCATGTGTCCTAGCGAGACGATTAAGACAGTTTTGGAAAGGTATTGAAGCGGTCTTCTAAAGCCGCACATGGGTTCTACGATTAAACTCACGGATAGTCTTGTAAATGGGCTCTGAATGCATTTTACTCGGGAAAACCTATCAATTTTAGCATGCGTATATAGTGCACTATGACCCATTTTGAGACTTTTTCATCGCCAAGATCCTTATTATTGTGTTCCAGGGCTTTGGTTTGGTTATTCAAGAAGCCTCAATGATATAAGAACGATAATGGTTGACCTTGCATTTTCGTCAAAATTTCAACCATGGCCATATGGATGGATGGGAAAGTTGGACATTCCTTCAAATGGCCATAACTTCGTAACCATGTGTCCTAGCGAGACGATTAAGACAGTTTTGGAAAGGTATTGAAGCGGTCTTCTAAAGCCGCACATGGGTTCTACGATTAAACTCACGGATAGTCTTGTAAATGGGCTCTGAATGCATTTTACTCGGGAAAACCTATCAATTTTAGCATGCGTATATAGTGCACTATGACCCATTTTGAGACTTTTTCATCGCCAAGATCCTTATTATTGTGTTCCAGGGCTTTGGTTTGGTTATTCAAGAAGCCTCAATGATATAAGAACGATAATGGTTGACCTTGCATTTTCGTCAAAATTTCAACCATGGCCATATGGATGGATGGGAAAGTTGGACATTCCTTCAAATGGCCATAACTTCGTAACCATGTGTCCTAGCGAGACGATTAAGACAGTTTTGGAAAGGTATTGAAGCGGTCTTCTAAAGCCGCACATGGGTTCTACGATTAAACTCACGGATAGTCTTGTAAATGGGCTCTGAATGCATTTTACTCGGGAAAACCTATCAATTTTAGCATGCGTATATAGTGCACTATGACCCATTTTGAGACTTTTTCATCGCCAAGATCCTTATTATTGTGTTCCAGGGCTTTGGTTTGGTTATTCAAGAAGCCTCAATGATATAAGAACGATAATGGTTGACCTTGCATTTTCGTCAAAATTTCAACCATGGCCATATGGATGGATGGGAAAGTTGGACATTCCTTCAAATGGCCATAACTTCGTAACCATGTGTCCTAGCGAGACGATTAAGACAGTTTTGGAAAGGTATTGAAGCGGTCTTCTAAAGCCGCACATGGGTTCTACGATTAAACTCACGGATAGTCTTGTAAATGGGCTCTGAATGCATTTTACTCGGGAAAACCTATCAATTTTAGCATGCGTATATAGTGCACTATGACCCATTTTGAGACTTTTTCATCGCCAAGATCCTTATTATTGTGTTCCAGGGCTTTGGTTTGGTTATTCAAGAAGCCTCAATGATATAAGAACGATAATGGTTGACCTTGCATTTTCGTCAAAATTTCAACCATGGCCATATGGATGGATGGGAAAGTTGGACATTCCTTCAAATGGCCATAACTTCGTAACCATGTGTCCTAGCGAGACGATTAAGACAGTTTTGGAAAGGTATTGAAGCGGTCTTCTAAAGCCGCACATGGGTTCTACGATTAAACTCACGGATAGTCTTGTAAATGGGCTCTGAATGCATTTTACTCGGGAAAACCTATCAATTTTAGCATGCGTATATAGTGCACTATGACCCATTTTGAGACTTTTTCATCGCCAAGATCCTTATTATTGTGTTCCAGGGCTTTGGTTTGGTTATTCAAGAAGCCTCAATGATATAAGAACGATAATGGTTGACCTTGCATTTTCGTCAAAATTTCAACCATGGCCATATGGATGGATGGGAAAGTTGGACATTCCTTCAAATGGCCATAACTTCGTAACCATGTGTCCTAGCGAGACGATTAAGACAGTTTTGGAAAGGTATTGAAGCGGTCTTCTAAAGCCGCACATGGGTTCTACGATTAAACTCACGGATAGTCTTGTAAATGGGCTCTGAATGCATTTTACTCGGGAAAACCTATCAATTTTAGCATGCGTATATAGTGCACTATGACCCATTTTGAGACTTTTTCATCGCCAAGATCCTTATTATTGTGTTCCAGGGCTTTGGTTTGGTTATTCAAGAAGCCTCAATGATATAAGAACGATAATGGTTGACCTTGCATTTTCGTCAAAATTTCAACCATGGCCATATGGATGGATGGGAAAGTTGGACATTCCTTCAAATGGCCATAACTTCGTAACCATGTGTCCTAGCGAGACGATTAAGACAGTTTTGGAAAGGTATTGAAGCGGTCTTCTAAAGCCGCACATGGGTTCTACGATTAAACTCACGGATAGTCTTGTAAATGGGCTCTGAATGCATTTTACTCGGGAAAACCTATCAATTTTAGCATGCGTATATAGTGCACTATGACCCATTTTGAGACTTTTTCATCGCCAAGATCCTTATTATTGTGTTCCAGGGCTTTGGTTTGGTTATTCAAGAAGCCTCAATGATATAAGAACGATAATGGTTGACCTTGCATTTTCGTCAAAATTTCAACCATGGCCATATGGATGGATGGGAAAGTTGGACATTCCTTCAAATGGCCATAACTTCGTAACCATGTGTCCTAGCGAGACGATTAAGACAGTTTTGGAAAGGTATTGAAGCGGTCTTCTAAAGCCGCACATGGGTTCTACGATTAAACTCACGGATAGTCTTGTAAATGGGCTCTGAATGCATTTTACTCGGGAAAACCTATCAATTTTAGCATGCGTATATAGTGCACTATGACCCATTTTGAGACTTTTTCATCGCCAAGATCCTTATTATTGTGTTCCAGGGCTTTGGTTTGGTTATTCAAGAAGCCTCAATGATATAAGAACGATAATGGTTGACCTTGCATTTTCGTCAAAATTTCAACCATGGCCATATGGATGGATGGGAAAGTTGGACATTCCTTCAAATGGCCATAACTTCGTAACCATGTGTCCTAGCGAGACGATTAAGACAGTTTTGGAAAGGTATTGAAGCGGTCTTCTAAAGCCGCACATGGGTTCTACGATTAAACTCACGGATAGTCTTGTAAATGGGCTCTGAATGCATTTTACTCGGGAAAACCTATCAATTTTAGCATGCGTATATAGTGCACTATGACCCATTTTGAGACTTTTTCATCGCCAAGATCCTTATTATTGTGTTCCAGGGCTTTGGTTTGGTTATTCAAGAAGCCTCAATGATATAAGAACGATAATGGTTGACCTTGCATTTTCGTCAAAATTTCAACCATGGCCATATGGATGGATGGGAAAGTTGGACATTCCTTCAAATGGCCATAACTTCGTAACCATGTGTCCTAGCGAGACGATTAAGACAGTTTTGGAAAGGTATTGAAGCGGTCTTCTAAAGCCGCACATGGGTTCTACGATTAAACTCACGGATAGTCTTGTAAATGGGCTCTGAATGCATTTTACTCGGGAAAACCTATCAATTTTAGCATGCGTATATAGTGCACTATGACCCATTTTGAGACTTTTTCATCGCCAAGATCCTTATTATTGTGTTCCAGGGCTTTGGTTTGGTTATTCAAGAAGCCTCAATGATATAAGAACGATAATGGTTGACCTTGCATTTTCGTCAAAATTTCAACCATGGCCATATGGATGGATGGGAAAGTTGGACATTCCTTCAAATGGCCATAACTTCGTAACCATGTGTCCTAGCGAGACGATTAAGACAGTTTTGGAAAGGTATTGAAGCGGTCTTCTAAAGCCGCACATGGGTTCTACGATTAAACTCACGGATAGTCTTGTAAATGGGCTCTGAATGCATTTTACTCGGGAAAACCTATCAATTTTAGCATGCGTATATAGTGCACTATGACCCATTTTGAGACTTTTTCATCGCCAAGATCCTTATTATTGTGTTCCAGGGCTTTGGTTTGGTTATTCAAGAAGCCTCAATGATATAAGAACGATAATGGTTGACCTTGCATTTTCGTCAAAATTTCAACCATGGCCATATGGATGGATGGGAAAGTTGGACATTCCTTCAAATGGCCATAACTTCGTAACCATGTGTCCTAGCGAGACGATTAAGACAGTTTTGGAAAGGTATTGAAGCGGTCTTCTAAAGCCGCACATGGGTTCTACGATTAAACTCACGGATAGTCTTGTAAATGGGCTCTGAATGCATTTTACTCGGGAAAACCTATCAATTTTAGCATGCGTATATAGTGCACTATGACCCATTTTGAGACTTTTTCATCGCCAAGATCCTTATTATTGTGTTCCAGGGCTTTGGTTTGGTTATTCAAGAAGCCTCAATGATATAAGAACGATAATGGTTGACCTTGCATTTTCGTCAAAATTTCAACCATGGCCATATGGATGGATGGGAAAGTTGGACATTCCTTCAAATGGCCATAACTTCGTAACCATGTGTCCTAGCGAGACGATTAAGACAGTTTTGGAAAGGTATTGAAGCGGTCTTCTAAAGCCGCACATGGGTTCTACGATTAAACTCACGGATAGTCTTGTAAATGGGCTCTGAATGCATTTTACTCGGGAAAACCTATCAATTTTAGCATGCGTATATAGTGCACTATGACCCATTTTGAGACTTTTTCATCGCCAAGATCCTTATTATTGTGTTCCAGGGCTTTGGTTTGGTTATTCAAGAAGCCTCAATGATATAAGAACGATAATGGTTGACCTTGCATTTTCGTCAAAATTTCAACCATGGCCATATGGATGGATGGGAAAGTTGGACATTCCTTCAAATGGCCATAACTTCGTAACCATGTGTCCTAGCGAGACGATTAAGACAGTTTTGGAAAGGTATTGAAGCGGTCTTCTAAAGCCGCACATGGGTTCTACGATTAAACTCACGGATAGTCTTGTAAATGGGCTCTGAATGCATTTTACTCGGGAAAACCTATCAATTTTAGCATGCGTATATAGTGCACTATGACCCATTTTGAGACTTTTTCATCGCCAAGATCCTTATTATTGTGTTCCAGGGCTTTGGTTTGGTTATTCAAGAAGCCTCAATGATATAAGAACGATAATGGTTGACCTTGCATTTTCGTCAAAATTTCAACCATGGCCATATGGATGGATGGGAAAGTTGGACATTCCTTCAAATGGCCATAACTTCGTAACCATGTGTCCTAGCGAGACGATTAAGACAGTTTTGGAAAGGTATTGAAGCGGTCTTCTAAAGCCGCACATGGGTTCTACGATTAAACTCACGGATAGTCTTGTAAATGGGCTCTGAATGCATTTTACTCGGGAAAACCTATCAATTTTAGCATGCGTATATAGTGCACTATGACCCATTTTGAGACTTTTTCATCGCCAAGATCCTTATTATTGTGTTCCAGGGCTTTGGTTTGGTTATTCAAGAAGCCTCAATGATATAAGAACGATAATGGTTGACCTTGCATTTTCGTCAAAATTTCAACCATGGCCATATGGATGGATGGGAAAGTTGGACATTCCTTCAAATGGCCATAACTTCGTAACCATGTGTCCTAGCGAGACGATTAAGACAGTTTTGGAAAGGTATTGAAGCGGTCTTCTAAAGCCGCACATGGGTTCTACGATTAAACTCACGGATAGTCTTGTAAATGGGCTCTGAATGCATTTTACTCGGGAAAACCTATCAATTTTAGCATGCGTATATAGTGCACTATGACCCATTTTGAGACTTTTTCATCGCCAAGATCCTTATTATTGTGTTCCAGGGCTTTGGTTTGGTTATTCAAGAAGCCTCAATGATATAAGAACGATAATGGTTGACCTTGCATTTTCGTCAAAATTTCAACCATGGCCATATGGATGGATGGGAAAGTTGGACATTCCTTCAAATGGCCATAACTTCGTAACCATGTGTCCTAGCGAGACGATTAAGACAGTTTTGGAAAGGTATTGAAGCGGTCTTCTAAAGCCGCACATGGGTTCTACGATTAAACTCACGGATAGTCTTGTAAATGGGCTCTGAATGCATTTTACTCGGGAAAACCTATCAATTTTAGCATGCGTATATAGTGCACTATGACCCATTTTGAGACTTTTTCATCGCCAAGATCCTTATTATTGTGTTCCAGGGCTTTGGTTTGGTTATTCAAGAAGCCTCAATGATATAAGAACGATAATGGTTGACCTTGCATTTTCGTCAAAATTTCAACCATGGCCATATGGATGGATGGGAAAGTTGGACATTCCTTCAAATGGCCATAACTTCGTAACCATGTGTCCTAGCGAGACGATTAAGACAGTTTTGGAAAGGTATTGAAGCGGTCTTCTAAAGCCGCACATGGGTTCTACGATTAAACTCACGGATAGTCTTGTAAATGGGCTCTGAATGCATTTTACTCGGGAAAACCTATCAATTTTAGCATGCGTATATAGTGCACTATGACCCATTTTGAGACTTTTTCATCGCCAAGATCCTTATTATTGTGTTCCAGGGCTTTGGTTTGGTTATTCAAGAAGCCTCAATGATATAAGAACGATAATGGTTGACCTTGCATTTTCGTCAAAATTTCAACCATGGCCATATGGATGGATGGGAAAGTTGGACATTCCTTCAAATGGCCATAACTTCGTAACCATGTGTCCTAGCGAGACGATTAAGACAGTTTTGGAAAGGTATTGAAGCGGTCTTCTAAAGCCGCACATGGGTTCTACGATTAAACTCACGGATAGTCTTGTAAATGGGCTCTGAATGCATTTTACTCGGGAAAACCTATCAATTTTAGCATGCGTATATAGTGCACTATGACCCATTTTGAGACTTTTTCATCGCCAAGATCCTTATTATTGTGTTCCAGGGCTTTGGTTTGGTTATTCAAGAAGCCTCAATGATATAAGAACGATAATGGTTGACCTTGCATTTTCGTCAAAATTTCAACCATGGCCATATGGATGGATGGGAAAGTTGGACATTCCTTCAAATGGCCATAACTTCGTAACCATGTGTCCTAGCGAGACGATTAAGACAGTTTTGGAAAGGTATTGAAGCGGTCTTCTAAAGCCGCACATGGGTTCTACGATTAAACTCACGGATAGTCTTGTAAATGGGCTCTGAATGCATTTTACTCGGGAAAACCTATCAATTTTAGCATGCGTATATAGTGCACTATGACCCATTTTGAGACTTTTTCATCGCCAAGATCCTTATTATTGTGTTCCAGGGCTTTGGTTTGGTTATTCAAGAAGCCTCAATGATATAAGAACGATAATGGTTGACCTTGCATTTTCGTCAAAATTTCAACCATGGCCATATGGATGGATGGGAAAGTTGGACATTCCTTCAAATGGCCATAACTTCGTAACCATGTGTCCTAGCGAGACGATTAAGACAGTTTTGGAAAGGTATTGAAGCGGTCTTCTAAAGCCGCACATGGGTTCTACGATTAAACTCACGGATAGTCTTGTAAATGGGCTCTGAATGCATTTTACTCGGGAAAACCTATCAATTTTAGCATGCGTATATAGTGCACTATGACCCATTTTGAGACTTTTTCATCGCCAAGATCCTTATTATTGTGTTCCAGGGCTTTGGTTTGGTTATTCAAGAAGCCTCAATGATATAAGAACGATAATGGTTGACCTTGCATTTTCGTCAAAATTTCAACCATGGCCATATGGATGGATGGGAAAGTTGGACATTCCTTCAAATGGCCATAACTTCGTAACCATGTGTCCTAGCGAGACGATTAAGACAGTTTTGGAAAGGTATTGAAGCGGTCTTCTAAAGCCGCACATGGGTTCTACGATTAAACTCACGGATAGTCTTGTAAATGGGCTCTGAATGCATTTTACTCGGGAAAACCTATCAATTTTAGCATGCGTATATAGTGCACTATGACCCATTTTGAGACTTTTTCATCGCCAAGATCCTTATTATTGTGTTCCAGGGCTTTGGTTTGGTTATTCAAGAAGCCTCAATGATATAAGAACGATAATGGTTGACCTTGCATTTTCGTCAAAATTTCAACCATGGCCATATGGATGGATGGGAAAGTTGGACATTCCTTCAAATGGCCATAACTTCGTAACCATGTGTCCTAGCGAGACGATTAAGACAGTTTTGGAAAGGTATTGAAGCGGTCTTCTAAAGCCGCACATGGGTTCTACGATTAAACTCACGGATAGTCTTGTAAATGGGCTCTGAATGCATTTTACTCGGGAAAACCTATCAATTTTAGCATGCGTATATAGTGCACTATGACCCATTTTGAGACTTTTTCATCGCCAAGATCCTTATTATTGTGTTCCAGGGCTTTGGTTTGGTTATTCAAGAAGCCTCAATGATATAAGAACGATAATGGTTGACCTTGCATTTTCGTCAAAATTTCAACCATGGCCATATGGATGGATGGGAAAGTTGGACATTCCTTCAAATGGCCATAACTTCGTAACCATGTGTCCTAGCGAGACGATTAAGACAGTTTTGGAAAGGTATTGAAGCGGTCTTCTAAAGCCGCACATGGGTTCTACGATTAAACTCACGGATAGTCTTGTAAATGGGCTCTGAATGCATTTTACTCGGGAAAACCTATCAATTTTAGCATGCGTATATAGTGCACTATGACCCATTTTGAGACTTTTTCATCGCCAAGATCCTTATTATTGTGTTCCAGGGCTTTGGTTTGGTTATTCAAGAAGCCTCAATGATATAAGAACGATAATGGTTGACCTTGCATTTTCGTCAAAATTTCAACCATGGCCATATGGATGGATGGGAAAGTTGGACATTCCTTCAAATGGCCATAACTTCGTAACCATGTGTCCTAGCGAGACGATTAAGACAGTTTTGGAAAGGTATTGAAGCGGTCTTCTAAAGCCGCACATGGGTTCTACGATTAAACTCACGGATAGTCTTGTAAATGGGCTCTGAATGCATTTTACTCGGGAAAACCTATCAATTTTAGCATGCGTATATAGTGCACTATGACCCATTTTGAGACTTTTTCATCGCCAAGATCCTTATTATTGTGTTCCAGGGCTTTGGTTTGGTTATTCAAGAAGCCTCAATGATATAAGAACGATAATGGTTGACCTTGCATTTTCGTCAAAATTTCAACCATGGCCATATGGATGGATGGGAAAGTTGGACATTCCTTCAAATGGCCATAACTTCGTAACCATGTGTCCTAGCGAGACGATTAAGACAGTTTTGGAAAGGTATTGAAGCGGTCTTCTAAAGCCGCACATGGGTTCTACGATTAAACTCACGGATAGTCTTGTAAATGGGCTCTGAATGCATTTTACTCGGGAAAACCTATCAATTTTAGCATGCGTATATAGTGCACTATGACCCATTTTGAGACTTTTTCATCGCCAAGATCCTTATTATTGTGTTCCAGGGCTTTGGTTTGGTTATTCAAGAAGCCTCAATGATATAAGAACGATAATGGTTGACCTTGCATTTTCGTCAAAATTTCAACCATGGCCATATGGATGGATGGGAAAGTTGGACATTCCTTCAAATGGCCATAACTTCGTAACCATGTGTCCTAGCGAGACGATTAAGACAGTTTTGGAAAGGTATTGAAGCGGTCTTCTAAAGCCGCACATGGGTTCTACGATTAAACTCACGGATAGTCTTGTAAATGGGCTCTGAATGCATTTTACTCGGGAAAACCTATCAATTTTAGCATGCGTATATAGTGCACTATGACCCATTTTGAGACTTTTTCATCGCCAAGATCCTTATTATTGTGTTCCAGGGCTTTGGTTTGGTTATTCAAGAAGCCTCAATGATATAAGAACGATAATGGTTGACCTTGCATTTTCGTCAAAATTTCAACCATGGCCATATGGATGGATGGGAAAGTTGGACATTCCTTCAAATGGCCATAACTTCGTAACCATGTGTCCTAGCGAGACGATTAAGACAGTTTTGGAAAGGTATTGAAGCGGTCTTCTAAAGCCGCACATGGGTTCTACGATTAAACTCACGGATAGTCTTGTAAATGGGCTCTGAATGCATTTTACTCGGGAAAACCTATCAATTTTAGCATGCGTATATAGTGCACTATGACCCATTTTGAGACTTTTTCATCGCCAAGATCCTTATTATTGTGTTCCAGGGCTTTGGTTTGGTTATTCAAGAAGCCTCAATGATATAAGAACGATAATGGTTGACCTTGCATTTTCGTCAAAATTTCAACCATGGCCATATGGATGGATGGGAAAGTTGGACATTCCTTCAAATGGCCATAACTTCGTAACCATGTGTCCTAGCGAGACGATTAAGACAGTTTTGGAAAGGTATTGAAGCGGTCTTCTAAAGCCGCACATGGGTTCTACGATTAAACTCACGGATAGTCTTGTAAATGGGCTCTGAATGCATTTTACTCGGGAAAACCTATCAATTTTAGCATGCGTATATAGTGCACTATGACCCATTTTGAGACTTTTTCATCGCCAAGATCCTTATTATTGTGTTCCAGGGCTTTGGTTTGGTTATTCAAGAAGCCTCAATGATATAAGAACGATAATGGTTGACCTTGCATTTTCGTCAAAATTTCAACCATGGCCATATGGATGGATGGGAAAGTTGGACATTCCTTCAAATGGCCATAACTTCGTAACCATGTGTCCTAGCGAGACGATTAAGACAGTTTTGGAAAGGTATTGAAGCGGTCTTCTAAAGCCGCACATGGGTTCTACGATTAAACTCACGGATAGTCTTGTAAATGGGCTCTGAATGCATTTTACTCGGGAAAACCTATCAATTTTAGCATGCGTATATAGTGCACTATGACCCATTTTGAGACTTTTTCATCGCCAAGATCCTTATTATTGTGTTCCAGGGCTTTGGTTTGGTTATTCAAGAAGCCTCAATGATATAAGAACGATAATGGTTGACCTTGCATTTTCGTCAAAATTTCAACCATGGCCATATGGATGGATGGGAAAGTTGGACATTCCTTCAAATGGCCATAACTTCGTAACCATGTGTCCTAGCGAGACGATTAAGACAGTTTTGGAAAGGTATTGAAGCGGTCTTCTAAAGCCGCACATGGGTTCTACGATTAAACTCACGGATAGTCTTGTAAATGGGCTCTGAATGCATTTTACTCGGGAAAACCTATCAATTTTAGCATGCGTATATAGTGCACTATGACCCATTTTGAGACTTTTTCATCGCCAAGATCCTTATTATTGTGTTCCAGGGCTTTGGTTTGGTTATTCAAGAAGCCTCAATGATATAAGAACGATAATGGTTGACCTTGCATTTTCGTCAAAATTTCAACCATGGCCATATGGATGGATGGGAAAGTTGGACATTCCTTCAAATGGCCATAACTTCGTAACCATGTGTCCTAGCGAGACGATTAAGACAGTTTTGGAAAGGTATTGAAGCGGTCTTCTAAAGCCGCACATGGGTTCTACGATTAAACTCACGGATAGTCTTGTAAATGGGCTCTGAATGCATTTTACTCGGGAAAACCTATCAATTTTAGCATGCGTATATAGTGCACTATGACCCATTTTGAGACTTTTTCATCGCCAAGATCCTTATTATTGTGTTCCAGGGCTTTGGTTTGGTTATTCAAGAAGCCTCAATGATATAAGAACGATAATGGTTGACCTTGCATTTTCGTCAAAATTTCAACCATGGCCATATGGATGGATGGGAAAGTTGGACATTCCTTCAAATGGCCATAACTTCGTAACCATGTGTCCTAGCGAGACGATTAAGACAGTTTTGGAAAGGTATTGAAGCGGTCTTCTAAAGCCGCACATGGGTTCTACGATTAAACTCACGGATAGTCTTGTAAATGGGCTCTGAATGCATTTTACTCGGGAAAACCTATCAATTTTAGCATGCGTATATAGTGCACTATGACCCATTTTGAGACTTTTTCATCGCCAAGATCCTTATTATTGTGTTCCAGGGCTTTGGTTTGGTTATTCAAGAAGCCTCAATGATATAAGAACGATAATGGTTGACCTTGCATTTTCGTCAAAATTTCAACCATGGCCATATGGATGGATGGGAAAGTTGGACATTCCTTCAAATGGCCATAACTTCGTAACCATGTGTCCTAGCGAGACGATTAAGACAGTTTTGGAAAGGTATTGAAGCGGTCTTCTAAAGCCGCACATGGGTTCTACGATTAAACTCACGGATAGTCTTGTAAATGGGCTCTGAATGCATTTTACTCGGGAAAACCTATCAATTTTAGCATGCGTATATAGTGCACTATGACCCATTTTGAGACTTTTTCATCGCCAAGATCCTTATTATTGTGTTCCAGGGCTTTGGTTTGGTTATTCAAGAAGCCTCAATGATATAAGAACGATAATGGTTGACCTTGCATTTTCGTCAAAATTTCAACCATGGCCATATGGATGGATGGGAAAGTTGGACATTCCTTCAAATGGCCATAACTTCGTAACCATGTGTCCTAGCGAGACGATTAAGACAGTTTTGGAAAGGTATTGAAGCGGTCTTCTAAAGCCGCACATGGGTTCTACGATTAAACTCACGGATAGTCTTGTAAATGGGCTCTGAATGCATTTTACTCGGGAAAACCTATCAATTTTAGCATGCGTATATAGTGCACTATGACCCATTTTGAGACTTTTTCATCGCCAAGATCCTTATTATTGTGTTCCAGGGCTTTGGTTTGGTTATTCAAGAAGCCTCAATGATATAAGAACGATAATGGTTGACCTTGCATTTTCGTCAAAATTTCAACCATGGCCATATGGATGGATGGGAAAGTTGGACATTCCTTCAAATGGCCATAACTTCGTAACCATGTGTCCTAGCGAGACGATTAAGACAGTTTTGGAAAGGTATTGAAGCGGTCTTCTAAAGCCGCACATGGGTTCTACGATTAAACTCACGGATAGTCTTGTAAATGGGCTCTGAATGCATTTTACTCGGGAAAACCTATCAATTTTAGCATGCGTATATAGTGCACTATGACCCATTTTGAGACTTTTTCATCGCCAAGATCCTTATTATTGTGTTCCAGGGCTTTGGTTTGGTTATTCAAGAAGCCTCAATGATATAAGAACGATAATGGTTGACCTTGCATTTTCGTCAAAATTTCAACCATGGCCATATGGATGGATGGGAAAGTTGGACATTCCTTCAAATGGCCATAACTTCGTAACCATGTGTCCTAGCGAGACGATTAAGACAGTTTTGGAAAGGTATTGAAGCGGTCTTCTAAAGCCGCACATGGGTTCTACGATTAAACTCACGGATAGTCTTGTAAATGGGCTCTGAATGCATTTTACTCGGGAAAACCTATCAATTTTAGCATGCGTATATAGTGCACTATGACCCATTTTGAGACTTTTTCATCGCCAAGATCCTTATTATTGTGTTCCAGGGCTTTGGTTTGGTTATTCAAGAAGCCTCAATGATATAAGAACGATAATGGTTGACCTTGCATTTTCGTCAAAATTTCAACCATGGCCATATGGATGGATGGGAAAGTTGGACATTCCTTCAAATGGCCATAACTTCGTAACCATGTGTCCTAGCGAGACGATTAAGACAGTTTTGGAAAGGTATTGAAGCGGTCTTCTAAAGCCGCACATGGGTTCTACGATTAAACTCACGGATAGTCTTGTAAATGGGCTCTGAATGCATTTTACTCGGGAAAACCTATCAATTTTAGCATGCGTATATAGTGCACTATGACCCATTTTGAGACTTTTTCATCGCCAAGATCCTTATTATTGTGTTCCAGGGCTTTGGTTTGGTTATTCAAGAAGCCTCAATGATATAAGAACGATAATGGTTGACCTTGCATTTTCGTCAAAATTTCAACCATGGCCATATGGATGGATGGGAAAGTTGGACATTCCTTCAAATGGCCATAACTTCGTAACCATGTGTCCTAGCGAGACGATTAAGACAGTTTTGGAAAGGTATTGAAGCGGTCTTCTAAAGCCGCACATGGGTTCTACGATTAAACTCACGGATAGTCTTGTAAATGGGCTCTGAATGCATTTTACTCGGGAAAACCTATCAATTTTAGCATGCGTATATAGTGCACTATGACCCATTTTGAGACTTTTTCATCGCCAAGATCCTTATTATTGTGTTCCAGGGCTTTGGTTTGGTTATTCAAGAAGCCTCAATGATATAAGAACGATAATGGTTGACCTTGCATTTTCGTCAAAATTTCAACCATGGCCATATGGATGGATGGGAAAGTTGGACATTCCTTCAAATGGCCATAACTTCGTAACCATGTGTCCTAGCGAGACGATTAAGACAGTTTTGGAAAGGTATTGAAGCGGTCTTCTAAAGCCGCACATGGGTTCTACGATTAAACTCACGGATAGTCTTGTAAATGGGCTCTGAATGCATTTTACTCGGGAAAACCTATCAATTTTAGCATGCGTATATAGTGCACTATGACCCATTTTGAGACTTTTTCATCGCCAAGATCCTTATTATTGTGTTCCAGGGCTTTGGTTTGGTTATTCAAGAAGCCTCAATGATATAAGAACGATAATGGTTGACCTTGCATTTTCGTCAAAATTTCAACCATGGCCATATGGATGGATGGGAAAGTTGGACATTCCTTCAAATGGCCATAACTTCGTAACCATGTGTCCTAGCGAGACGATTAAGACAGTTTTGGAAAGGTATTGAAGCGGTCTTCTAAAGCCGCACATGGGTTCTACGATTAAACTCACGGATAGTCTTGTAAATGGGCTCTGAATGCATTTTACTCGGGAAAACCTATCAATTTTAGCATGCGTATATAGTGCACTATGACCCATTTTGAGACTTTTTCATCGCCAAGATCCTTATTATTGTGTTCCAGGGCTTTGGTTTGGTTATTCAAGAAGCCTCAATGATATAAGAACGATAATGGTTGACCTTGCATTTTCGTCAAAATTTCAACCATGGCCATATGGATGGATGGGAAAGTTGGACATTCCTTCAAATGGCCATAACTTCGTAACCATGTGTCCTAGCGAGACGATTAAGACAGTTTTGGAAAGGTATTGAAGCGGTCTTCTAAAGCCGCACATGGGTTCTACGATTAAACTCACGGATAGTCTTGTAAATGGGCTCTGAATGCATTTTACTCGGGAAAACCTATCAATTTTAGCATGCGTATATAGTGCACTATGACCCATTTTGAGACTTTTTCATCGCCAAGATCCTTATTATTGTGTTCCAGGGCTTTGGTTTGGTTATTCAAGAAGCCTCAATGATATAAGAACGATAATGGTTGACCTTGCATTTTCGTCAAAATTTCAACCATGGCCATATGGATGGATGGGAAAGTTGGACATTCCTTCAAATGGCCATAACTTCGTAACCATGTGTCCTAGCGAGACGATTAAGACAGTTTTGGAAAGGTATTGAAGCGGTCTTCTAAAGCCGCACATGGGTTCTACGATTAAACTCACGGATAGTCTTGTAAATGGGCTCTGAATGCATTTTACTCGGGAAAACCTATCAATTTTAGCATGCGTATATAGTGCACTATGACCCATTTTGAGACTTTTTCATCGCCAAGATCCTTATTATTGTGTTCCAGGGCTTTGGTTTGGTTATTCAAGAAGCCTCAATGATATAAGAACGATAATGGTTGACCTTGCATTTTCGTCAAAATTTCAACCATGGCCATATGGATGGATGGGAAAGTTGGACATTCCTTCAAATGGCCATAACTTCGTAACCATGTGTCCTAGCGAGACGATTAAGACAGTTTTGGAAAGGTATTGAAGCGGTCTTCTAAAGCCGCACATGGGTTCTACGATTAAACTCACGGATAGTCTTGTAAATGGGCTCTGAATGCATTTTACTCGGGAAAACCTATCAATTTTAGCATGCGTATATAGTGCACTATGACCCATTTTGAGACTTTTTCATCGCCAAGATCCTTATTATTGTGTTCCAGGGCTTTGGTTTGGTTATTCAAGAAGCCTCAATGATATAAGAACGATAATGGTTGACCTTGCATTTTCGTCAAAATTTCAACCATGGCCATATGGATGGATGGGAAAGTTGGACATTCCTTCAAATGGCCATAACTTCGTAACCATGTGTCCTAGCGAGACGATTAAGACAGTTTTGGAAAGGTATTGAAGCGGTCTTCTAAAGCCGCACATGGGTTCTACGATTAAACTCACGGATAGTCTTGTAAATGGGCTCTGAATGCATTTTACTCGGGAAAACCTATCAATTTTAGCATGCGTATATAGTGCACTATGACCCATTTTGAGACTTTTTCATCGCCAAGATCCTTATTATTGTGTTCCAGGGCTTTGGTTTGGTTATTCAAGAAGCCTCAATGATATAAGAACGATAATGGTTGACCTTGCATTTTCGTCAAAATTTCAACCATGGCCATATGGATGGATGGGAAAGTTGGACATTCCTTCAAATGGCCATAACTTCGTAACCATGTGTCCTAGCGAGACGATTAAGACAGTTTTGGAAAGGTATTGAAGCGGTCTTCTAAAGCCGCACATGGGTTCTACGATTAAACTCACGGATAGTCTTGTAAATGGGCTCTGAATGCATTTTACTCGGGAAAACCTATCAATTTTAGCATGCGTATATAGTGCACTATGACCCATTTTGAGACTTTTTCATCGCCAAGATCCTTATTATTGTGTTCCAGGGCTTTGGTTTGGTTATTCAAGAAGCCTCAATGATATAAGAACGATAATGGTTGACCTTGCATTTTCGTCAAAATTTCAACCATGGCCATATGGATGGATGGGAAAGTTGGACATTCCTTCAAATGGCCATAACTTCGTAACCATGTGTCCTAGCGAGACGATTAAGACAGTTTTGGAAAGGTATTGAAGCGGTCTTCTAAAGCCGCACATGGGTTCTACGATTAAACTCACGGATAGTCTTGTAAATGGGCTCTGAATGCATTTTACTCGGGAAAACCTATCAATTTTAGCATGCGTATATAGTGCACTATGACCCATTTTGAGACTTTTTCATCGCCAAGATCCTTATTATTGTGTTCCAGGGCTTTGGTTTGGTTATTCAAGAAGCCTCAATGATATAAGAACGATAATGGTTGACCTTGCATTTTCGTCAAAATTTCAACCATGGCCATATGGATGGATGGGAAAGTTGGACATTCCTTCAAATGGCCATAACTTCGTAACCATGTGTCCTAGCGAGACGATTAAGACAGTTTTGGAAAGGTATTGAAGCGGTCTTCTAAAGCCGCACATGGGTTCTACGATTAAACTCACGGATAGTCTTGTAAATGGGCTCTGAATGCATTTTACTCGGGAAAACCTATCAATTTTAGCATGCGTATATAGTGCACTATGACCCATTTTGAGACTTTTTCATCGCCAAGATCCTTATTATTGTGTTCCAGGGCTTTGGTTTGGTTATTCAAGAAGCCTCAATGATATAAGAACGATAATGGTTGACCTTGCATTTTCGTCAAAATTTCAACCATGGCCATATGGATGGATGGGAAAGTTGGACATTCCTTCAAATGGCCATAACTTCGTAACCATGTGTCCTAGCGAGACGATTAAGACAGTTTTGGAAAGGTATTGAAGCGGTCTTCTAAAGCCGCACATGGGTTCTACGATTAAACTCACGGATAGTCTTGTAAATGGGCTCTGAATGCATTTTACTCGGGAAAACCTATCAATTTTAGCATGCGTATATAGTGCACTATGACCCATTTTGAGACTTTTTCATCGCCAAGATCCTTATTATTGTGTTCCAGGGCTTTGGTTTGGTTATTCAAGAAGCCTCAATGATATAAGAACGATAATGGTTGACCTTGCATTTTCGTCAAAATTTCAACCATGGCCATATGGATGGATGGGAAAGTTGGACATTCCTTCAAATGGCCATAACTTCGTAACCATGTGTCCTAGCGAGACGATTAAGACAGTTTTGGAAAGGTATTGAAGCGGTCTTCTAAAGCCGCACATGGGTTCTACGATTAAACTCACGGATAGTCTTGTAAATGGGCTCTGAATGCATTTTACTCGGGAAAACCTATCAATTTTAGCATGCGTATATAGTGCACTATGACCCATTTTGAGACTTTTTCATCGCCAAGATCCTTATTATTGTGTTCCAGGGCTTTGGTTTGGTTATTCAAGAAGCCTCAATGATATAAGAACGATAATGGTTGACCTTGCATTTTCGTCAAAATTTCAACCATGGCCATATGGATGGATGGGAAAGTTGGACATTCCTTCAAATGGCCATAACTTCGTAACCATGTGTCCTAGCGAGACGATTAAGACAGTTTTGGAAAGGTATTGAAGCGGTCTTCTAAAGCCGCACATGGGTTCTACGATTAAACTCACGGATAGTCTTGTAAATGGGCTCTGAATGCATTTTACTCGGGAAAACCTATCAATTTTAGCATGCGTATATAGTGCACTATGACCCATTTTGAGACTTTTTCATCGCCAAGATCCTTATTATTGTGTTCCAGGGCTTTGGTTTGGTTATTCAAGAAGCCTCAATGATATAAGAACGATAATGGTTGACCTTGCATTTTCGTCAAAATTTCAACCATGGCCATATGGATGGATGGGAAAGTTGGACATTCCTTCAAATGGCCATAACTTCGTAACCATGTGTCCTAGCGAGACGATTAAGACAGTTTTGGAAAGGTATTGAAGCGGTCTTCTAAAGCCGCACATGGGTTCTACGATTAAACTCACGGATAGTCTTGTAAATGGGCTCTGAATGCATTTTACTCGGGAAAACCTATCAATTTTAGCATGCGTATATAGTGCACTATGACCCATTTTGAGACTTTTTCATCGCCAAGATCCTTATTATTGTGTTCCAGGGCTTTGGTTTGGTTATTCAAGAAGCCTCAATGATATAAGAACGATAATGGTTGACCTTGCATTTTCGTCAAAATTTCAACCATGGCCATATGGATGGATGGGAAAGTTGGACATTCCTTCAAATGGCCATAACTTCGTAACCATGTGTCCTAGCGAGACGATTAAGACAGTTTTGGAAAGGTATTGAAGCGGTCTTCTAAAGCCGCACATGGGTTCTACGATTAAACTCACGGATAGTCTTGTAAATGGGCTCTGAATGCATTTTACTCGGGAAAACCTATCAATTTTAGCATGCGTATATAGTGCACTATGACCCATTTTGAGACTTTTTCATCGCCAAGATCCTTATTATTGTGTTCCAGGGCTTTGGTTTGGTTATTCAAGAAGCCTCAATGATATAAGAACGATAATGGTTGACCTTGCATTTTCGTCAAAATTTCAACCATGGCCATATGGATGGATGGGAAAGTTGGACATTCCTTCAAATGGCCATAACTTCGTAACCATGTGTCCTAGCGAGACGATTAAGACAGTTTTGGAAAGGTATTGAAGCGGTCTTCTAAAGCCGCACATGGGTTCTACGATTAAACTCACGGATAGTCTTGTAAATGGGCTCTGAATGCATTTTACTCGGGAAAACCTATCAATTTTAGCATGCGTATATAGTGCACTATGACCCATTTTGAGACTTTTTCATCGCCAAGATCCTTATTATTGTGTTCCAGGGCTTTGGTTTGGTTATTCAAGAAGCCTCAATGATATAAGAACGATAATGGTTGACCTTGCATTTTCGTCAAAATTTCAACCATGGCCATATGGATGGATGGGAAAGTTGGACATTCCTTCAAATGGCCATAACTTCGTAACCATGTGTCCTAGCGAGACGATTAAGACAGTTTTGGAAAGGTATTGAAGCGGTCTTCTAAAGCCGCACATGGGTTCTACGATTAAACTCACGGATAGTCTTGTAAATGGGCTCTGAATGCATTTTACTCGGGAAAACCTATCAATTTTAGCATGCGTATATAGTGCACTATGACCCATTTTGAGACTTTTTCATCGCCAAGATCCTTATTATTGTGTTCCAGGGCTTTGGTTTGGTTATTCAAGAAGCCTCAATGATATAAGAACGATAATGGTTGACCTTGCATTTTCGTCAAAATTTCAACCATGGCCATATGGATGGATGGGAAAGTTGGACATTCCTTCAAATGGCCATAACTTCGTAACCATGTGTCCTAGCGAGACGATTAAGACAGTTTTGGAAAGGTATTGAAGCGGTCTTCTAAAGCCGCACATGGGTTCTACGATTAAACTCACGGATAGTCTTGTAAATGGGCTCTGAATGCATTTTACTCGGGAAAACCTATCAATTTTAGCATGCGTATATAGTGCACTATGACCCATTTTGAGACTTTTTCATCGCCAAGATCCTTATTATTGTGTTCCAGGGCTTTGGTTTGGTTATTCAAGAAGCCTCAATGATATAAGAACGATAATGGTTGACCTTGCATTTTCGTCAAAATTTCAACCATGGCCATATGGATGGATGGGAAAGTTGGACATTCCTTCAAATGGCCATAACTTCGTAACCATGTGTCCTAGCGAGACGATTAAGACAGTTTTGGAAAGGTATTGAAGCGGTCTTCTAAAGCCGCACATGGGTTCTACGATTAAACTCACGGATAGTCTTGTAAATGGGCTCTGAATGCATTTTACTCGGGAAAACCTATCAATTTTAGCATGCGTATATAGTGCACTATGACCCATTTTGAGACTTTTTCATCGCCAAGATCCTTATTATTGTGTTCCAGGGCTTTGGTTTGGTTATTCAAGAAGCCTCAATGATATAAGAACGATAATGGTTGACCTTGCATTTTCGTCAAAATTTCAACCATGGCCATATGGATGGATGGGAAAGTTGGACATTCCTTCAAATGGCCATAACTTCGTAACCATGTGTCCTAGCGAGACGATTAAGACAGTTTTGGAAAGGTATTGAAGCGGTCTTCTAAAGCCGCACATGGGTTCTACGATTAAACTCACGGATAGTCTTGTAAATGGGCTCTGAATGCATTTTACTCGGGAAAACCTATCAATTTTAGCATGCGTATATAGTGCACTATGACCCATTTTGAGACTTTTTCATCGCCAAGATCCTTATTATTGTGTTCCAGGGCTTTGGTTTGGTTATTCAAGAAGCCTCAATGATATAAGAACGATAATGGTTGACCTTGCATTTTCGTCAAAATTTCAACCATGGCCATATGGATGGATGGGAAAGTTGGACATTCCTTCAAATGGCCATAACTTCGTAACCATGTGTCCTAGCGAGACGATTAAGACAGTTTTGGAAAGGTATTGAAGCGGTCTTCTAAAGCCGCACATGGGTTCTACGATTAAACTCACGGATAGTCTTGTAAATGGGCTCTGAATGCATTTTACTCGGGAAAACCTATCAATTTTAGCATGCGTATATAGTGCACTATGACCCATTTTGAGACTTTTTCATCGCCAAGATCCTTATTATTGTGTTCCAGGGCTTTGGTTTGGTTATTCAAGAAGCCTCAATGATATAAGAACGATAATGGTTGACCTTGCATTTTCGTCAAAATTTCAACCATGGCCATATGGATGGATGGGAAAGTTGGACATTCCTTCAAATGGCCATAACTTCGTAACCATGTGTCCTAGCGAGACGATTAAGACAGTTTTGGAAAGGTATTGAAGCGGTCTTCTAAAGCCGCACATGGGTTCTACGATTAAACTCACGGATAGTCTTGTAAATGGGCTCTGAATGCATTTTACTCGGGAAAACCTATCAATTTTAGCATGCGTATATAGTGCACTATGACCCATTTTGAGACTTTTTCATCGCCAAGATCCTTATTATTGTGTTCCAGGGCTTTGGTTTGGTTATTCAAGAAGCCTCAATGATATAAGAACGATAATGGTTGACCTTGCATTTTCGTCAAAATTTCAACCATGGCCATATGGATGGATGGGAAAGTTGGACATTCCTTCAAATGGCCATAACTTCGTAACCATGTGTCCTAGCGAGACGATTAAGACAGTTTTGGAAAGGTATTGAAGCGGTCTTCTAAAGCCGCACATGGGTTCTACGATTAAACTCACGGATAGTCTTGTAAATGGGCTCTGAATGCATTTTACTCGGGAAAACCTATCAATTTTAGCATGCGTATATAGTGCACTATGACCCATTTTGAGACTTTTCATCGCCAAGATCTTATTATTGTGTTCCAGGGCTTTGGTTTGGTTATTCAAGAAGCCTCAATGATATAAGAACGATAATGGTTGACCTTGCATTTTCGTCAAAATTTCAACCATGGCCATATGGATGGATGGGAAAGTTGGACATTCCTTCAAATGGCCATAACTTCGTAACCATGTGTCCTAGCGAGACGATTAAGACAGTTTTGGAAAGGTATTGAAGCGGTCTTCTAAAGCCGCACATGGGTTCTACGATTAAACTCACGGATAGTCTTGTAAATGGGCTCTGAATGCATTTTACTCGGGAAAACCTATCAATTTTAGCATGCGTATATAGTGCACTATGACCCATTTTGAGACTTTTTCATCGCCAAGATCCTTATTATTGTGTTCCAGGGCTTTGGTTGGTTATTCAAGAAGCCTCAATGATATAAGAACGATAATGGTTGACCTTGCATTTTCGTCAAAATTTCAACCATGGCCATATGGATGGATGGGAAAGTTGGACATTCCTTCAAATGGCCATAACTTCGTAACATGTGTCCTAGCGAGACGATTAAGACAGTTTTGGAAAGGTATTGAAGCGGTCTTCTAAAGCCGCACATGGGTTCTACGATTAAACTCACGGATAGTCTTGTAAATGGGCTCTGAATGCATTTTACTCGGGAAAACCTATCAATTTTAGCATGCGTATATAGTGCACTATGACCCATTTTGAGACTTTTTCATCGCCAAGATCCTTATTATTGTGTTCCAGGGCTTTGGTTTGGTTATTCAAGAAGCCTCAATGATATAAGAACGATAATGGTTGACCTTGCATTTTCGTCAAAATTTCAACCATGGCCATATGGATGGATGGGAAAGTTGGACATTCCTTCAAATGGCCATAACTTCGTAACCATGTGTCCTAGCGAGACGATTAAGACAGTTTTGGAAAGGTATTGAAGCGGTCTTCTAAAGCCGCACATGGGTTCTACGATTAAACTCACGGATAGTCTTGTAAATGGGCTCTGAATGCATTTTACTCGGGAAAAACTATCAATTTTAGCATGCGTATATAGTGCACTATGACCCATTTTGAGACTTTTTCATCGCCAAGATCCTTATTATTGTGTTCCAGGGCTTTGGTTTGGTTATTCAAGAAGCCTCAATGATATAAGAACGATAATGGTTGACCTTGCATTTTCGTCAAAATTTCAACCATGGCCATATGGATGGATGGGAAAGTTGGACATTCCTTCAAATGGCCATAACTTCGTAACCATGTGTCCTAGCGAGACGATTAAGACAGTTTTGGAAAGGTATTGAAGCGGTCTTCTAAAGCCGCACATGGGTTCTACGATTAAACTCACGGATAGTCTTGTAAATGGGCTCTGAATGCATTTTACTCGGGAAAACCTATCAATTTTAGCATGCGTATATAGTGCACTATGACCCATTTGAGACTTTTCATCGCCAAGATCCTTATTATTGTGTTCCAGGGCTTTGGTTTGGTTATTCAAGAAGCCTCAATGATATAAGAACGATAATGGTTGACCTTGCATTTTCGTCAAAATTTCAACCATGGCCATATGGATGGAGGGGAAAGTTGGACATTCCTTCAAATGGCCATAACTTCGTAACCATGTGTCCTAGCGAGACGATTAAGACAGTTTTGGAAAGGTATTGAAGCGGTCTTCTAAAGCCGCACATGGGTTCTACGATTAAACTCACGGATAGTCTTGTAAATGGGCTCTGAATGCATTTTACTCGGGAAAACCTATCAATTTTAGCATGCTATATAGTGCACTATGACCCATTTTGAGACTTTTCATCGCCAAGATCCTTATTATTGTGTTCCAGGGCTTTGGTTTGGTTATTCAAGAAGCCTCAATGATATAAGAACGATAATGGTGACCTTGCATTTTCGTCAAAATTTCAACCATGGCCATATGGATGGATGGGAAAGTTGGACATTCCTTCAAATGGCCATAACTTCGTAAACATGTGTCCTAGCGAGACGATTAAGACAGTTTTGGAAAGGTATTGAAGCGGTCTTCTAAAGCCGCACATGGGTTCTACGATTAAATCACGGATAGTCTTGTAAATGGGCTCTGATGCATTTTACTCGGGGGAAAACTATCAATTTTAGCATGCGTATATAGTGCACTATGACCCATTTTGAGACTTTTCATCGCCAAGATCTTATTATTGTGTTCCAGGGCTTTGGTTTGGTTATTCAAGAAAGCCTCAATGATATAAGAACGATAATGGTTGACCTTGCATTTTCGTCAAAATTTCAACCATGGCCATATGGATGGGATGGGAAAGTTGGACATTCCTTCAAATGGCCATAACTTCGTAACAGTGTCCTAGCGAGACGATTAAGACAGTTTTGGAAAGGTATTGAAGCGGTCTTCTAAAGCCGCACTGGGGTTCTACGATTAAAACTCACGGATAGTCTTGTAAATGGGCTCTGAATGCATTTTACTCGGGAAAACTATCAATTTAGCATGCGTATATAGTGCACTATGGACCCATTTTGAGACTTTTCATCGCCAAGATCTTATTATTGTGTTCCAGGGCTTTGGTTGGTTATTCAAGAAAGCCTCAAGATATATAGAACGTAATGGTTGACCTTGCATTTCGTCAAAATTTCAACCATGGCCATTTATGATGGATGGGAAAGTGGACATTCCTTCAAATGGCCATAACTTCGTAACCATTGTGTCCTAGCGAGACGATTAAGACAGTTTTGGAAAGGTATTGAAGCGGTCTTCTAAAGCCGCACATGGGTTCTACGATTAAATCACGGATAGTCTTGTAAATGGGCTCTGAATGCATTTTTATCGGGGAAAAATATCAATTTTAGCATGCGTATATAGCACTATGACCCATTTTGAGACTTTTTCATCGCCAAGATCCTTATTATTGTGTTCCAGGGCTTTGGTTGGTTATTCAAGAAGCCTCAATGATATAAGAACGATAATGGTTGACCTTGCATTTTCGTCAAAATTTCAACCATGGCCATATGGATGGAGGGGAAAGTTGGACATTCCTTCAAATGGCCATAACTCGTAACCATGTGTCCTAGCGAGACGATTAAGACAGTTTTGGAAAGGTATTGAAGCGGTCTTCTAAAGCCGCACATGGGTTCTACGATTAAACTCACGGATAGTCTTGTAAATGGGCTCTGAATGCATTTTACTCGGGAAAACTATCAATTTTAGCATGCGTATATAGTGCACTATGACCCATTTTGAGACTTTTTCATCGCCAAGATCCTTATTATTGTGTTCCAGGGCTTTGGTTGGTTATTCAAGAAGCCTCAATGATATAAGAACGATAATGGTTGACTTGCATTTTCGTCAAAATTTAACCATGGCCATATGGATGGAGGGGAAAGTTGGACATTCCTTCAAAATGGCCATAACTTCGTAACCATGTGTCCAGCGAGACGATTAAGACAGTTTGGAAAGGTATTGAAGCGGTCTTCTAAAGCCGCACATGGGTTCTACGATTAAACTCACGGATAGTCTTGTAAATGGGCTTGAATGCATTTTACTCGGGAAAACCTATCAATTTTAGCATGCGTATATAGTGCACTATGACCCATTTTGAGACTTTTCATCGCCAAGATCCTTATTATTGTGTTCCAGGGCTTTGGTTTGGTTATTCAAGAAGCCTCAATGATATAAGAACGATAATGGTGACCTTGCATTTTCGTCAAATTTCAACCTGGCCATATGGATGGATGGGAAAGTTGGACATTCCTTCAAATGGCCATAATTCGTACCATGTGTCCTAGCGAGACGATTTAAGACAGTTTTGGAAAGGTATTGAAGCGGTCTTCTAAAGCCGCAACACATGGGTTCTACGATTAAATCGAGGATAGTCTTGTAAATGGGTCTGAATGCATTTTATCGGAAAACCTATCAATTTTAGCATGCGTTATTTAGTGCACTATGACCATTTTGAGACTTTTTCATCGCCAAGATCCTTATTTATTGTGTTCCAGGGCTTTGGTTTGGTTATTCAAGAAGTCCAGTTTATTGGTGGACTCCGAGATTGATCGGTTGCGCAGCCATTTTCATGGAATGAAACGGCGGTTCACCGGGCCCGGACCGAGGAGCAGCGCGGGAAAGGCGTCAAATGAAGTCGGACGCACGCGCTGCCCTGGAACGGGCCGTCAAGCTCAGCAAGGACAACACAAGCAGGATTTGCCGGAACAATTGGAACCGCACGGCTTTGGCCTGCGTACCAAATCCGCAAGCAGCAGTGGGAAGGAGCTCGGGTCCCGATGGAACGGGATGCTAATAAGCTCCAGTCATCGTGATGAGCTCTTTCCGAGCGTCCCCCGATGGAGTGGCCCGAGACGGAAGTAGGTGGGGATCCAATGGATCCGGTCTCGGAGGAGGAGTTGGCGGAAGAGTTGAAGGAGATGCCCGCTCACTCAACCCAGAAAGCTCCAGGGGACGACAATATTCCGAATATGGCTGCAACTGCGGCAATTATGGCTTTCCTGCCGTTTTTTTGCCAAAAGCTATAAGCAGCTACTGGAGGAGGCACTTTCCCCGATCATGGAAGCGGCAGCAACTGGTGCTGCTTACCAATCGGGGAAACCACCTGGGGAGCCCTCGTCATACCGGCCCATTTGCTTGCTGAGTGTGTTGGGGAAAATTTTGAACGGTTGATTGCATCAGCGAGGCTGACAACCCACCTAGAGTCAACGGGGGGACTTTCGGATGCCCAATACGGTTTCCGTAAAGGGCGTTCGACCGTGGATGCCATCACTCGGGTGATGGATAACGGGAAAGTTGCTCTTGATAAAAAGCGAAAGGGGGATCGCCTCTGTGCGGTGGTAACGGTGGACGTCCGGAATGCCTTCAACTCGGCAAACTGGACAGCGATCGGCCAAGCTCTGCAGCGTAAAAACACTCCGCCTTATTTGCAGGCGTTGCTGCGGAACTATTTATTGGCCGAACGCTCCACTACGATACGGATGAAGGAGTAGTGTCGAGGACTGTATCTGCTGGCGTTCCTCAGGGTTCGGTTCTAGGACCAACACTGTGGAACGTCATGTATGACGACCTACTCCGCTTGCCGCTCGAAGGACTACGAGCGGACATCATCGGGTTTGCTGACGACGTGGCCTTCACATTTTTGGGAAGGACACGGAACAGGTCAGCGCGTTAGCAACGGCTAACCTGGAGAGGATCGAGCGGTGGTTGCAAGGAGTCGGTTTGGAACTTGCCCACCAAAAGACCGGGTTCATGATCTTTGTACCCATCATGCCCGCGCTAGCATAGCTACAAGCGGCGGGGGTCACTCGATCCAATCCACGGAAACGCTGAAATACCTGGAGTGGACCTCTGTCGCAAACAGCACCACAGCCGGCATCTGGAGAGGGTGGTCAATAAGGCTTCACGGATTACGAATGCCTTGACCTGCCTGATGCCGAATAAGCGTGGTCCTAAGAGCCGCAGTAGGAGACAGCTCGTAAACGTCGGCAACAGTATCATCCGATACGGATTTGCCACCTGGGGGCGATGGGTCCTCGACAAGGAGACCCATCGCAAATCGGTCCAAAGGGCGCATCGACCGGGGGCTCTCCGAGTCGCCAGCGCCTTCCAGACCGTATCCTATGACGCCGCTTGCGTTGTCGCCAACACCACCCCGTTAGTCCTCCTCATGCAGGAGATATCCGCTGCCACGACGAAAAGGTAGCGAGTGGTGGCGTTCAATCGGACATACGGAAGCGACAACGGGAGGAAACGATGAGGCGCTGGCAGGACCAGTGGACAACGGGTGCAGGGCAACCAGGAGCACCAGGATTGAAGACGAGGAGACTGATCCCAGACATTAATCTCTGGTCAGCCGCAAGCATGGGAAGTCGACTTTTTCCTCACCCAGCTCCTCACGGGGCACGGGTTCTTGCGCTCCTATTTCGTCGAGAAAGGCATCCTGGATGGCTCGCCCAACTGCCCCGAATGTGGGGACGCCGTGGAAGACGTGGAACACGTGCTGTTCCACTGTCCACGGTTCGATCGGATCCGGAACGAGATGCAGCAGCGGTGGCCATTCCCCGAGTAACAATGGATAACATTGTCGCGGAAATGTGCACCCGCAGCGATACGTGGAGGCCGTCCGCGCCGCCGCCAGGACAATCTTCTCCACTCTCCAAGCGAGATGGATGTCGAGCGTCCACCAACGGCAAGGCGACGCAGGCGGGCCAGACGGCGGGCGAGGGACGCAAATGGCGGTCCTTCAGCCCTGCGGCACGGCACAAACCCGTGCCACAAGGGCCACCGTAAGCTGGAAAGTTACTAATCTTTCTTCTTCCTTTCGTTTCTTTCCAGCTTTCTTTTTCTCTTCTCTCTTCTATTTTCAGCTGTTTCTATCTCTTTCTGTTTTCTTGTTTCCCCTATCCAATTTCATTTCAGGAGTACTGCCTTACGTGCTTGGAGTGGTGACCAACGATGCAGACCCCCCTTGCCCACCCGAAGTGTGTGGCGATAGGATCACAGGGACCGCGTCGCACCACGGAAAGCAGCGTAATAAGCAGCATCAGCAGACCAGATCGCCGCAGAAATGCGTCGTGAGCCAGGGTGCAACCGCACACACGACTCCGCATGAAGTAATACGCACCACAGCGTACCGGCCGGGTTGGGTAAGTCGGAGAGGGGGATGGATATGCTCACTCTTCGTTAACAAAAAAAAAAAAAAAAAAAAAAAAGGTACTCAGCCGCGTACTTCCTTCCAGGCCCGAACTGCGTCCGCTTAATCACCACCAGGTCGCCTTCGCGATAAGTTGTAGCCGACCGCGCTCGTAAGTCGTACGATCTCCGTTGTTCTTCTTGGGCTTTCTCGATAGAAACCCTGGCACCAGCTCGCGTCTGCTCTCGTTGATCGTGATGTTGAGCCACTCGAATTTCTTCCATCAGCTCACCTAGTCGTAAATCTCCTTCGTGTCTCATCGGTACCCCAAACATCGCTTCAAAAGGTAACACCGATGCTTTGATGTGGGCTAGAATTAATCCACCGCTGAATATTGGCAACGTGCTTATACCACTTCGCGGGATCGTTTACACTCATCTTTCGCACATAGCAATAATCACTTGATTTACCCTCTCTACCTGCCCGTTCCCGCGCGGAACACCTGTTGTAACTTCCACACGCTCGATATCCTGATCCTCACAATACCGCTTAAATCGTTTGACGTAAACGCAGCCCCTTTATCGCTTATAATACGCCTTGGATTACCAAATGCCTCGCTCTGTGTCGTTAATCGCTGAATTACTTCAATGAATTCGTCGTTTTAGTAGGATATATCCAAGTGTACTTACTAAACGCATCAACTACCACAAACAAATATTTATACCTTTCTCTGTAATGTCCATTGGACCCAAATGGTCTACGTGATACGTGTCTAACGGAACGTCACCTTTCGCGATTGGGTATAATAAACCGTCAACTTTTCCCTTTTACGCTCTGCGAGGATACATTTCACACAACACTCAATCGTTTGTTTTATTTTCTCACTCGCGTTTGGAATGTAAAACTCCTGTTCGATAATACCCTCTATCTTACGAGCTCCTAAATGACCCTTTTCGTGTATCCTACGTATCAAATCGCTTGCATTTCCGATGGTACCACAATCACTTCCTACCTTTCACTACTTTCATCAGCAGCCCATCACACACGACAAATCTTCAAAAGGTTGTGTTTTCAACAATTCAATATTGCCTTCGCACGCTCGTCACTTTGTTGCATTTTTCTGATCGCTTCTATCATAGGATCGCTTTTCACAATCATCCCGGTGCCCTGCTCAACGCATCCACATGCTTCATCGATGGACCTGGCCTATGCACGACTTCATATTCATACTCTTCGAGCATCAAAGCCCATCTTGCGATTCTAGCCGACAGTTCTTTCGATTTTAAAGTATGCCCAAACGCTGCACAATCTGTAACGATCTTAAACTTGATGCCTAAGAGATACACACGAAACTTCTCAACAGCGCGAACCACCGCTAGCACTTCCAAATGATACGCACTATAATTCTTCTCCGCGTTTGATGTTTGTTGACTCATGAAGGCAACAGGATGAAACTTGTCGTCGTCGCTCTTCTGTATAAGCGCAGCACCATAGCCGTACTTCGACGCGTCCGTATGAAGCTCGTTTTCGGCACTTTCGTCGTAGATTTGTAACACCGGATCGGTCACCAAACACCGTTTCAACTCATCAAAACTCGAACGCTGCTCTTCACCAAACACAAACTCAACACCTTTCTGAAGCAAACTTGTCAAAGGCTTCGAAATTGTCGCGTAACCAGCAATAAATTTTCGGAAGTAACTCGTAAGTCCCAAAAATCTTTGCAGCTGCTTCACATTTTTCGGTTCCGGAAAAAGCTGAACCGATCGCAACTTACTCGGCGCTATGCGATAACACCCGCCGCGATCATATACCCGAGATACTCCACTTCGTCCTTTAAAAATTGCGATTTTTTCCAATTGAACTGCACACCGTTCTCACTCGCGACATTTAACAATTCCTTCAACGTTTGAAAATTACTTTCCTCATCTAATGAAGGAATTATTAATCATCCACATACACCACACACGCTCACTTTGATGAATTCCCGAAACACATCCGCTACAAACCGGCTGAAACTCGCTGGACTATTGACCAACCCGAAAGGCGTTCTAAGAAACTCGTACTGGCCTGTGTGGGTAACAAAGCCTGTGTACCGCTGGCTCGACTTTTCCACAGGAACATGAAAAAACGAATTTTTCAAGTCAAGTGTGGTAAAAACTCTGGCTGACTTCAAGCGATCGATTTGATCTTCTATGTTCCTCATGGGAAACAATCCTTAACCATTTTTCGATTAAGTTCGCGATAATCAACACAAACGCGTAAGGAACCGTCCTTTTTTCTCGCTAACGTTACCGGACTCGCAAAATCACTCTCACTTTCTCGAATTATTCCCGCGGCTAACCACTCGTCGATTGTTTTCTCCAGCACCGCCTTTTCACCCGGAGCAAAACGCCTTGGCGACGAACGCACAGGCGTCTCGTCATGCAAAATTTTTCGTCTCAACACGACTATTCACGTTTCCCGCAGGTTTGTACCCCGAAATAACCGCCTTTACTCTTTCCGAAAATCGAGGAGAAACATCCAAATTGTCTTCATTGTCACACACAATAGAAAACATTTCGTCCGTTGAACCATATGGCCTGACTTTGACGCCCGCCGATGTCATCGTAACTTCAAAATAGTTCAAGGAATCTCTGCCCAATACTGCATCGTAAGGCATGCTTTCATTTGGCATCACAAAAAATCGCACATCACTACAAACGTTATCATCCACCGTAACGTCCACCGTGAACATGCCGATCGCCTTTGTTCTCATGCCACCAAAGCCCTGGAACCACATCGAAGTATCGATCAGCGGTGATCCCTCGATTCTTTTGTAACAACCTATTGTCACCAAGTTTTGGTTGCTTCCACTGTCAAACAATGCCTTGACCGATGTTTTGTTCAACACGACATCAACCATTCCCACCGATTCTTCCGTCACGTTGATTTTCGCAGGAACGACGCTTTTGTTCCGCGCACACTCGCTCGCCTTATGACCGTATTCACGACACGAGAAACATTTCGGACCACCCTGTGTCTGCGCGCACGCGCGAGCTTGATGTCCTTTGTTTCCGCAATTGTAGCATCGCTGCTCCGCCCGTTTGTCGACGCGGCTACTGGATGACAAAACTCGTTTGTTTTCTTCTTTATCGGTCGTTTTCTTCTTTCGAGCCATGCGGATTTTTTCAAAGTTGAGCAACTTTTCTTTTAACACTCGAATTGTTTGCGCCTCGTACAGCAATGATTTGAAAAAATCATCGTCGGTCACACCGTTTACGATGTACTCACATAAGCTTGGTTCGTCCAAATCGATTTGGGCAGCAATTCGTTGCATTTCGTAAACGTACTCTCGCATCGTCTCGGCCGTTTCCTTCTTCCGATTCGTGAGAATCCGATGCACATCACTCGACCTCACAAATGGAGCAAATTCCGCGATCAGCTCTTTTTTCAATCTCGCATAAGTTTGCACATTACGCAAAGACGACACGAACTTTCTTGCGATTCCCGTCATCTTTTTACGTAACATGATTAGCTTTTGTTCGTCATTCCATCCTGCTGACTTTGAAACGGAATCGAGGTGTGCCAGCCAAATACGCACATCGTGCCCATCCTCTGCTCCAAACGTCTCAATGCTATCTTCCACATCTCGAAATGCGTAAACGCGTTGCGGTCGTTTAGGCGTCGAGATTCGCACAGCAGTTTGAAAAGGGTCTTCTTCCGTTTCATCGTCATCCTCGGCAACAAAGCTATCACCTTGTTCTTCTTCCGGAAGATCCAGATCCACTTCTTCCTCGGAATCATCATCGCAGCTCGCGTATGGTTGGTTACCCGCGTAGTTTTCGACGTTGTCTATGGCGTTAGCTGGTTCTGCTCTGTGTCCGCTCCCGGACGGACCGGCGTTGTCCCTTGACGCAACCGTCGTTCGGAACTTAACAATTCGATTCGCGATTTCCACTTTTCCTCCAGTGGTTTCTAGGCCAAGCCTCTCACACTCGCGCATCAACCCAATCTTCGTGAAATCTTCACAAAGCTCCTTGACCGTTGCCATTCTATCTCTCCTCTCCTCTCTCGGTACTTTCTCTCACAAAGTCGACACACACTACCACACAATTCGCGACTTCCCGCACTCACGCACAAAATGTCACACTAGTTGACTCGTAAAATTCACACAGATTTTCACACGCAGAATGCTGTAAAGCCTCGCTTTTTTTTCTTCACTCGGTGTGCTTCGCAAAGCCTCGCTATCACTCACGGATTCTCACTGGTTGCTAAAAATAAAGCCTCACTAATTGCTTCACCAGCCTCACTGATTCGCACGGATTGCTACGAAAGCCTCACGGTTCTTCTCTTTCACAAAACGTCTCACTATTTGCCTTGATAAAAAAGCCGCACAGTTTTTTTGCTATTTAATCACAAAATAGCCTCACGAAACTTCACACTATATCGCACAGATTGCTTTCATCGCAAAAGCCTCACTCGTTTTGGAAAAAAGAATCCCGGTTGAGCCCCCATGTAAGAATCAGTTTAACACCAAAGAAGAAGATGGATGGCTTTCGTTCAGTTCACTTTATTTTTCTCCAATTCGCACGTCCTTCACCTTCGACCTTTCGCGTTCAACTGACCTCCCGACCCAGCAGCGCGCGCCGCTTAAATTCCCTCCTTCGCTCACTCAGCGCTCGCCACGATATCGCTATCTCTTTTCCCTACTTCACACGTATATAGTGCACTATGACCCATTTTGAGACTTTTTCATCGCCAAGATCCTTATTATTGCGTTCCAGGGCTTTGGTTTGGTATTCAAGAAGCCTCAATGATATAAGAACGATAATGGTTGACCTTGCATTTTCGTCAAAATTTCAACCATGGCCATATGGATGGATGGGAAAGTTGGACATTCCTTCAAATGGCCATAACTTCGTAACCATGTGTCCTAGCGAGACGATTAAGACAGTTTTGGAAAGGTATTGAAGCGGTCTTCTAAAGCCGCACATGGGTTCTACGATTCAACTCACGGATAGTCTTGTAAATGGGCTCTGAATGCATTTTACTCGGGAAAACCTATCAATTTTAGCATGCGTATATAGTGCACTATGACCCATTTTGAGACTTTTTCATCGCCACATCCTTATTATTGTGTTCCAGGGCTTTGATTTGGTTATTCAAGAAGCCTCAATGATATAAGAACGATAATGGTTGACCTTGCATTTTCGTCAAAATTTCAACCATGGCCATATGGATGGATGAAAGTTGGACATTCCTTCAAATGGCCATAACTTCGTAACCATGTGTCCTAGCGAGACGATTAAGACAGTTTTGGAAAGGTATTGAAGCGGTCTTCTAAAGCCGCACATGGGTTCTACGATTAAACTCACGGATAGTCTTGTAAATGGGCTCTGAATGCATTTTACTCGGGAAAACCTATCAATTTTAGCATGCGTATATAGTGCACTATGACCCATTTTGAGACTTTTTCATCGCCAAGATCCTTATTATTGTGTTCCAGGGCTTTGGTTTGGTTATTCAAGAAGCCTCAATGATATAAGAACGATAATGGTTGACCTTGCATTTTCGTCAAAATTTCAACCATGGCCATATGGATGGAGGGGAAAGTTGGACATTCCTTCAAATGGCCATAACTTCGTAACCATGTGTCCTAGCGAGACGATTAAGACAGTTTTGGAAAGGTATTGAAGCGGTCTTCTAAAGCCGCACATAGGTTCTACGATTAAACTCACGGATAGTCTTGTAAATGGGCTCTGAATGCATTTTACTCGGGAAACCTATCAATTTAGCATGCGTATATAGTGCACTATGACCCATTTTGAGACTTTTTCATCGCCAAGATCCTTATTATTGTGTTCCAGGGCTTTGGTTTGGTTATTCAAGAAGCCTCAATGATATAAGAACGTAATGGTTGACCTTGCATTTTCGTCAAAATTTCAACCATGGCCATATGGATGGATGGGAAAGTTGGACATTCCTTCAAATGGCCATAACTTCGTAACCATGTGTCCTAGCGAGACGATTAAGACAGTTTTGGAAAGGTATTGAAGCGGTCTTCTAAAGCCGCACATGGGTTCTACGATTAAACTCACGGATAGTCTTGTAAATGGGCTCTGAATGCATTTTACTCGGAAAACCTATCAATTTTAGCATGCGTATATAGTGCACTATGACCCATTTTGAGACTTTTTCATCGCCAAGATCCTTATTATTGTGTTCCAGGGCTTTGGTTTGGTTATTCAAGAAGCCTCAATGATATAAGAACGATAATGGTTGACCTTGCATTTTCGTCAAAATTTCAACCATGGCCATATGGATGGATGGGAAAGTTGGACATTCCTTCAAATGGCCATAACTTCGTAACCATGTGTCCTAGCGAGACGATTAAGACAGTTTTGGAAAGTATTGAAGCGGTCTTCTAAAGCCGCACATGGGTTCTACGATTAAACTCACGGATAGTCTTGTAAATGGCTCTGAATGCATTTTACTCGGGAAAACCTATCAATTTTAGCATGCGTATATAGTGCACTATGACCCATTTTGAGACTTTTTCATCGCCAAGATCCTTATTATTGTGTTCCAGGGCTTTGGTTTGGTTATTCAAGAAGCCTCAATGATATAAGAACGATAATGGTTGACCTTGCATTTTCGTCAAAATTTCAACCATGGCCATATGGATGGATGGGAAAGTTGGACATTCCTTCAAATGGCCATAACTTCGTAACCATGTGTCCTAGCGAGACGATTAAGACAGTTTTGGAAAGGTATTGAAGCGGTCTTCTAAAGCCGCACATGGGTTCTACGATTAAACTCACGGGTAGTCTTGTAAATGGGCTCTGAATGCATTTTACTCGGGAAAACCTATCAATTTTAGCATGCGTATATAGTGCACTATGACCCATTTTGAGACTTTTTCATCGCCAAGATCCTTATTATTGTGTTCCAGGGCTTTGGTTTGGTTATTCAAGAAGCCTCAATGATATAAGACGATAATGGTTGACCTTGCATTTTCGTCAAAATTTCAACCATGGCCATATGGATGGATGGGAAAGTTGGACATTCCTTCAAATGGCCATAACTTCGTAACCATGTGTCCTAGCGAGACGATTAAGACAGTTTTGGAAAGGTATTGAAGCGGTCTTCTAAAGCCGCACATGGGTTCTACGATTAAACTCACGGATAGTCTTGTAAATGGGCTCTGAATGCATTTTACTCGGGAAAACCTATCAATTTTAGCATGCGTATATAGTGCACTATGACCCATTTTGAGACTTTTTCATCGCCAAGATCCTTATTATTGTGTTCCAGGGCTTTGGTTTGGTTATTCAAGAAGCCTCAATGATATAAGAACGATAATGGTTGACCTTGCATTTTCGTCAAAATTTCAACCATGGCCATATGGATGGATGGAAAGTTGGACATTCCTTCAAATGGCCATAACTTCGTAACCATGTGTCCTAGCGAGACGATTAAGACAGTTTTGGAAAGGTATTGAAGCGGTCTTCTAAAGCCGCACATGGTTTCTACGATTAAACTCACGGATAGTCTTGTAAATGGCTCTGAATGCATTTTACTCGGGAAAACCTATCAATTTTAGCATGCGTATATAGTGCACTATGACCCATTTTGAGACTTTTTCATCGCCAAGATCCTTATTATTGTGTTCCAGGGCTTTGGTTTGGTTATTCAAGAAGCCTCAATGATATAAGAACGATAATGGTTGACCTTGCATTTTCGTCAAAATTTCAACCATGGCCATATGGATGGATGGGAAAGTTGGACATTCCTTCAAATGGCCATAACTTCGTAACCATGTGTCCTAGCGAGACGATTAAGACAGTTTTGGAAAGGTATTGAAGCGGTCTTCTAAAGCCGCACATGGGTTCTACGATTAAACTCACGGATAGTCTTGTAAATGGGCTCTGAATGCATTTTACTCGGGAAACCTATCAATTTTAGCATGCGTATATAGTGCACTATGACCCATTTTGAGACTTTTTCATCGCCAAGATCCTTATTATTGTGTTCCAGGGCTTTGGTTTGGTTATTCAAGAAGCCTCAATGATATAAGAACGATAATGGTTGACCTTGCATTTTCGTCAAAATTTCAACCATGGCCATATGGATGGATGGGAAAGTTGGACATTCCTTCAAATGGCCATAACTTCGTAACCATGTGTCCTAGCGAGACGATTAAGACAGTTTTGGAAAGGTATTGAAGCGGTCTTTTAAAGCCGCACATGGGTTCTACGATTAAACTCACGGATAGTCTTGTAAATGGGCTCTGAATGCATTTTACTCGGGAAAACCTATCAATTTTAGCATGCGTATATAGTGCACTATGACCCATTTTGAGACTTTTTCATCGCCAAGATCCTTATTATTGTGTTCCAGGGCTTTGGTTTGGTTATTCAAGAAGCCTCAATGATATAAGAACGATAATGGTTGACCTTGCATTTTCGTCAAAATTTCAACCATGGCCATATGGATGGAGGGGAAAGTTGGACATTCCTTCAAATGGCCATAACTTCGTAACCATGTGTCCTAGCGAGACGATTAAGACAGTTTTGGAAAGGTATTGAAGCGGTCTTCTAAAGCCGCACATGGGTTCTACGATTAAACTCACGGATAGTCTTGTAAATGGGCTCTGAATGCATTTTACTCGGGAAAACCTATCAATTTTAGCATGCGTATATAGTGCACTATGACCCATTTTGAGACTTTTTCATCGCCAAGATCCTTATTATTGTGTTCCAGGGCTTTGGTTTGGTTATTCAAGAAGCCTCAATGATATAAGAACGATAATGGTTGACCTTGCATTTTCGTCAAAATTTCAACCATGGCCATATGGATGGAGGGGAAAGTTGGACATTCCTTCAAATGGCCATAACTTCGTAACCATGTGTCCTAGCGAGACGATTAAGACAGTTTTGGAAAGGTATTGAAGCGGTCTTCTAAAGCCGCACATGGGTTCTACGATTAACTCACGGATAGTCTTGTAAATGGGCTCTGAATGCATTTTACTCGGGAAAACCTATCAATTTTAGCATGCGTATATAGTGCACTATGACCCATTTTGAGACTTTTTCATCGCCAAGATCCTTATTATTGTGTTCCAGGGCTTTGGTTTGGTTATTCAAGAAGCCTCAATGATATAAGAACGATAATGGTTGACCTTGCATTTTCGTCAAAATTTCAACCATGGCCATATGGATGGAGGGGAAAGTTGGACATTCCTTCAAATGGCCATAACTTCGTAACCATGTGTCCTAGCGAGACGATTAAGACAGTTTTGGAAAGGTATTGAAGCGGTCTTCTAAAGCCGCACATGGGTTCTACGATTAAACTCACGGATAGTCTTGTAAATGGGCTCTGAATGCATTTTACTCGGGAAAACCTATCAATTTTAGCATGCGTATATAGTGCACTATGACCCATTTTGAGACTTTTTCATCGCCAAGATCCTTATTATTGTGTTCCAGGGCTTTGGTTTGGTTATTCAAGAAGCCTCAATGATATAAGAACGATAATGGTTGACCTTGCATTTTCGTCAAAATTTCAACCATGGCCATATGGATGGATGGGAAAGTTGGACATTCCTTCAAATGGCCATAACTTCGTAACCATGTGTCCTAGCGAGACGATTAAGACAGTTTTGGAAAGGTATTGAAGCGGTCTTCTAAAGCCGCACATGGGTTCTACGATTAAACTCACGGATAGTCTTGTAAATGGGCTCTGAATGCATTTTACTCGGGAAAACCTATCAATTTTAGCATGCGTATATAGTGCACTATGACCCATTTTGAGACTTTTTCATCGCCAAGATCCTTATTATTGTGTTCCAGGGCTTTGGTTTGGTTATTCAAGAAGCCTCAATGATATAAGAACGATAATGGTTGACCTTGCATTTTCGTCAAAATTTCAACCATGGCCATATGGATGGATGGGAAAGTTGGACATTCCTTCAAATGGCCATAACTTCGTAACCATGTGTCCTAGCGAGACGATTAAGACAGTTTTGGAAAGGTATTGAAGCGGTCTTCTAAAGCCACACATGGGTTCTAAGATTAAACTCACGGATAGTCTTGTAAATGGGCTCTGAATGCATTTTACTCGGGAAAACCTATCAATTTTAGCATGCGTATATAGTGCACTATGACCCATTTTGAGACTTTTTCATCGCCAAGATCCTTATTATTGTGTTCCAGGGCTTTGGTTTGGTTATTCAAGAAGCCTCAATGATATAGAACGATAATGGTTGACCTTGCATTTTCGTCAAAATTTCAACCATGGCCATATGGATGGATGGAAAGTTGGACATTCCTTCAAATGGCCATAACTTCGTAACCATGTGTCCTAGCGAGACGATTAAGACAGTTTTGGAAAGGTATTGAAGCGGTCTTCTAAAGCCGCACATGGGTTCTACGATTAAACTCACGGATAGTCTTGTAAATGGGCTCTGAATGCATTTTACTCGGGAAAACCTATCAATTTTAGCATGCGTATATAGTGCACTATGACCCATTTTGAGACTTTTTCATCGCCAAGATCCTTATTATTGTGTTCCAGGGCTTTGGTTTGGTTATTCAAGAAGCCTCAATGATATAAGAACGATAATGGTTGACCTTGCATTTTCGTCAAAATTTCAACCATGGCCATATGGATGGAGGGAAAGTTGGACATTCCTTCAAATGGCCATAACTTCGTAACCATGTGTCCTAGCGAGACGATTAAGACAGTTTTGGAAAGGTATTGAAGCGGTCTTTTAAAGCCGCACATGGGTTCTACGATTAAACTCACGGATAGTCTTGTAAATGGGCTCTGAATGCATTTTACTCGGGAAAACCTATCAATTTTAGCATGCGTATATAGTGCACTATGACCCATTTTGAGACTTTTTCATCGCCAAGATCCTTATTATTGTGTTCCAGGGCTTTGGTTTGGTTATTCAAGAAGCCTCAATGATATAAGAACGATAATGGTTGACCTTGCATTTTCGTCAAAATTTCAACCATGGCCATATGGATGGATGGGAAAGTTGGACATTCCTTCAAATGGCCATAACTTCGTAACCATGTGTCCTAGCGAGACGATTAAGACAGTTTTGGAAAGGTATTGAAGCGGTCTTCTAAAGCCGCACATGGGTTCTACGATTAAACTCACGGATAGTCTTGTAAATGGGCTCTGAATGCATTTTACTCGGGAAAACCTATCAATTTTAGCATGCGTATATAGTGCACTATGACCCATTTTGAGACTTTTTCATCGCCAAGATCCTTATTATTGTGTTCCAGGGCTTTGGTTTGGTTATTCAAGAAGCCTCAATGATATAAGAACGATAATGGTTGACCTTGCATTTTCGTCAAAATTTCAACCATGGCCATATGGATGGATGGGAAAGTTGGACATTCCTTCAAATGGCCATAACTTCGTAACCATGTGTCCTAGCGAGACGATTAAGACAGTTTTGGAAAGGTATTGAAGCGGTCTTCTAAAGCCGCACATGGGTTCTACGATTAAACTCACGGATAGTCTTGTAAATGGGCTCTGAATGCATTTTACTCGGGAAAACCTATCAATTTTAGCATGCGTATATAGTGCACTATGACCCATTTTGAGACTTTTTCATCGCCAAGATCCTTATTATTGTGTTCCAGGGCTTTGGTTTGGTTATTCAAGAAGCCTCAATGATATAAGAACGATAATGGTTGACCTTGCATTTTCGTCAAAATTTCAACCATGGCCATATGGATGGAGGGAAAGTTGGACATTCCTTCAAATGGCCATAACTTCGTAACCATGTGTCCTAGCGAGACGATTAAGACAGTTTTGGAAAGGTATTGAAGCGGTCTTCTAAAGCCGCACATGGGTTCTACGATTAAACTCACGGATAGTCTTGTAAATGGGCTCTGAATGCATTTTACTCGGGAAAACCTATCAATTTTAGCATGCGTATATAGTGCACTATGACCCATTTTGAGACTTTTTCATCGCCAAGATCCTTATTATTGTGTTCCAGGGCTTTGGTTTGGTTATTCAAGAAGCCTCAATGATATAAGAACGATAATGGTTGACCTTGCATTTTCGTCAAAATTTCAACCATGGCCATATGGATGGATGGGAAAGTTGGACATTCCTTCAAATGGCCATAACTTCGTAACCATGTGTCCTAGCGAGACGATTAAGACAGTTTTGGAAAGGTATTGAAGCGGTCTTCTAAAGCCGCACATGGTTCTACGATTAAACTCACGGATAGTCTTGTAAATGGGCTCTGAATGCATTTTACTCGGGAAAACCTATCAATTTTAGCATGCGTATATAGTGCACTATGACCCATTTTGAGACTTTTTCATCGCCAAGATCCTTATTATTGTGTTCCAGGGCTTTGGTTTGGTTATTCAAGAGCCTCAATGATATAAGAACGATAATGGTTGACCTTGCATTTTCGTCAAAATTTCAACCATGGCCATATGGATGGATGGGAAAGTTGGACATTCCTTCAAATGGCCATAACTTCGTAACCATGTGTCCTAGCGAGACGATAAGACAGTTTTGGAAAGGTATTGAAGCGGTCTTCTAAAGCCGCACATGGGTTCTACGATTAAACTCACGGATAGTCTTGTAAATGGGCTCTGAATGCATTTTACTCGGGAAAACCTATCAATTTTAGCATGCGTATATAGTGCACTATGACCCATTTTGAGACTTTTTCATCGCCAAGATCCTTATTATTGTGTTCCAGGGCTTTGGTTTGGTTATTCAAGAAGCCTCAATGATATAAGAACGATAATGGTTGACCTTGCATTTTCGTCAAAATTTCAACCATGGCCATATGGATGGATGGGAAAGTTGGACATTCCTTCAAATGGCCATAACTTCGTAACCATGTGTCCTAGCGAGACGATTAAGACAGTTTTGGAAAGGTATTGAAGCGGTCTTCTAAAGCCGCACATGGGTTCTACGATTAAACTCACGGATAGTCTTGTAAATGGGCTCTGAATGCATTTTACTCGGGAAAACCTATCAATTTTAGCATGCGTATATAGTGCACTATGACCCATTTTGAGACTTTTTCATCGCCAAGATCCTTATTATTGTGTTCCAGGGCTTTGGTTTGGTTATTCAAGAAGCCTCAATGATATAAAACGATAATGGTTGACCTTGCATTTTCGTCAAAATTTCAACCATGGCCATATGGATGGATGGAAAGTTGGACATTCCTTCAAATGGCCATAACTTCGTAACCATGTGTCCTAGCGAGACGATTAAGACAGTTTTGGAAAGGTATTGAAGCGGTCTTCTAAAGCCGCACATGGGTTCTACGATTAAACTCACGGATAGTCTTGTAAATGGGCTCTGAATGCATTTTACTCGGGAAAACCTATCAATTTTAGCATGCGTATATAGTGCACTATGACCCATTTTGAGACTTTTTCATCGCCAAGATCCTTATTATTGTGTTCCAGGGCTTTGGTTTGGTTATTCAAGAAGCCTCAATGATATAAGAACGATAATGGTTGACCTTGCATTTTCGTCAAAATTTCAACCATGGCCATATGGATGGAGGGAAAGTTGGACATTCCTTCAAATGGCCATAACTTCGTAACCATGTGTCCTAGCGAGACGATTAAGACAGTTTTGGAAAGGTATTGAAGCGGTCTTCTAAAGCCGCACATGGGTTCTACGATTAAACTCACGGATAGTCTTGTAAATGGGCTCTGAATGCATTTTACTCGGGAAAACCTATCAATTTTAGCATGCGTATATAGTGCACTATGACCCATTTTGAGACTTTTTCATCGCCAAGATCCTTATTTTTGTTCCAGGGCTTTGGTTTGGTTATTCAAGAAGCCTCAATGATATAAGAACGATAATGGTTGACCTTGCATTTTCGTCAAAATTTCAACCATGGCCATATGGATGGAGGGGAAAGTTGGACATTCCTTCAAATGGCCATAACTTCGTAACCATGTGTCCTAGCGAGACGATTAAGACAGTTTTGGAAAGGTATTGAAGCGGTCTTCTAAAGCCGCACATGGGTTCTACGATTAAACTCACGGATAGTCTTGTAAATGGGCTCTGAATGCATTTTACTCGGGAAAACCTATCAATTTTAGCATGCGTATATAGTGCACTATGACCCATTTTGAGACTTTTTCATCGCCAAGATCCTTATTATTGTGTTCCAGGGCTTTGGTTTGGTTATTCAAGAAGCCTCAATGATATAAGAACGATAATGGTTGACCTTGCATTTTCGTCAAAATTTCAACCATGGCCATATGGATGGATGGGAAAGTTGGACATTCCTTCAAATGGCCATAACTTCGTAACCATGTGTCCTAGCGAGACGATTAAGACAGTTTTGGAAAGGTATTGAAGCGGTCTTCTAAAGCCGCACATGGGTTCTACGATTAAACTCACGATAGTCTTGTAAATGGGCTCTGAATGCATTTTACTCGGGAAAACCTATCAATTTTAGCATGCGTATATAGTGCACTATGACCCATTTTGAGACTTTTTCATCGCCAAGATCCTTATTATTGTGTTCCAGGGCTTTGGTTTGGTTATTCAAGAAGCCTCAATGATATAAGAACGATAATGGTTGACCTTGCATTTTCGTCAAAAAATTTCAACCATGGCCATATGGATGGATGGGAAAGTTGACATTCCTTCAAATGGCCATAACTTCGTAACCATGTGTCCTTGCGAGACGATTAAGACAGTTTTGGAAAGGTATTGAAGCGGTCTTCTAAAGCCGCACATGGGTTCTACGATTAACTCACGGGTAGTCTTGTAAATGGGCTCTGAATGCATTTTACTCGGAAAAACCTATCAATTTTAGCATGCGTATATAGTGCACTATGACCATTTTGAGACTTTTTCATCGCCAAGATCCTATTATTTGTGTTCCAGGGCTTTGGTTTGGTATTCAAGAAGCCTCAATGATATAGAACGATAATGGTTGACCTTGCATTTTCGTCAAAATCAACCATGGCCATATGGATGGATGGGAAAGTTGGACATTCCTTCAAATGGCCATAACTTCGTAACCATGTGTCCTAGCGAGGCGATTAAGACAGTTTTGAAAGGTATTGAAGCGGTCTTCTAAAGCCGCACAGGGTTCTACGATTAAACTCACGGATAGTCTTGTAAATGGGCTCTGAATGCATTTTACTCGGGAAAACCTATCAATTTTAGCATGCGTATATAGTGCACTATGACCCATTTTGAGACTTTTTCATCGCCAAGATCTTATTATTGTGTTCCAGGGCTTTGGTTTGGTTATTCAAGAAGCCTCAATGATATAAGAACGATAATGGTTGACCTTGCATTTTCGTCAAAATTTCAACCATGGCCATATGGATGGATGGGAAAGTTGGACATTCCTTCAAATGGCCATAACTTCGTAACCATGTGTCCTAGCGAGGGCGATTAAGACAGTTTTGGAAAGGTATTGAAGCGGTCTTCTAAAGCCGCACATGGGTTCTACGATTAAACTCACGGATAGTCTTGTAAATGGGCTCTGAATGCATTTTACTCGGGAAACCTATCAATTTTAGCATGCGTATATAGTGCACTATGACCCATTTTGAGACTTTTTCATCGCCAAGATCCTTATTATTGTGTTCCAGGGCTTTGGTTTGGTTATTCAAGAAGCCTCAATGATATAAGAACGATAATGGTTGACCTTGCATTTTCGTCAAAATTTCAACCATGGCCATATGGATGGAGGGGAAAGTTGGACATTCCTTCAAATGGCCATAACTTCGTAACCATGTGTCCTAGCGAGACGATTAAGACAGTTTTGGAAAGGTATTGAAGCGGTCTTCTAAAGCCGCACATGGGTTCTACGATTAAACTCACGAATAGTCTTGTAAATGGGCTCTGAATGCATTTTACTCGGGAAAACCTATCAATTTTAGCATGCGTATATAGTGCACTATGACCCATTTTGAGACTTTTTCATCGCCAAGATCCTTATTATTGTGTTCCAGGGCTTTGGTTGGTTATTCAAGAAGCCTCAATGATATAAGAACGATAATGGTTGACCTTGCATTTTCGTCAAAATTTCAACCATGGCCATATGGATGGATGGGAAAGATGGACATTCCTTCGAATGGCCATAGCTTCGTAACCATGTGTCCTAGCGAGACGATTAAGACAGTTTTGGAAAGGTATTGAAGCGGTCTTCTAAAGCCGCACATGGGTTCTACGATTAAACTCACGGATAGTCTTGTAATGGGCTCTGAATGCATTTTACTCGGGAAAACCTATCAATTAGCGCGCGTATATAGTGCACTATGACCCATTTTGAGACTTTTTCATCGCCAAGATCCTTATTATTGTGTTCCAGGGCTTTGGTTTGGTTATTCAAGAAGCCTCAATGATATAAGAACGATAATGGTTGACCTTGCATTTTCGTCAAATTTCAACCATGGCCATATGGATGGATGGGGAAAGTTGGATTTCCTCAAATGGCCATAACTTCGTAACCATGTGTCCTAGCGAGACGATTAAGACAGTTTTGGAAAGGTATTGAAGCGGTCTTCTAAAGCCGCACATGGGTTCTACGATTAAACTCACGGGTAGTCTGGTAAATGGCTCTGAATGCATTTTACTCGGGAAAACTATCAATTTAGCATGCGTATATGTGCACTATGACCCATTTTGAGACTTTTTCATCGCCAAGATCCTTATTATTGTGTTCCAGGGCTTTGGTTTGATTATTCAAGAAGCCTCAATGATATAGAACGATAATGGTTGACCTTGCATTTTCGTCAAAATTTCAACCATGGCCATATGGATGGATGGGAAAGTTGGACATTCCTTCAAATGGCCATAAACTCGTAACCATGTGTCCTAGCGAGACGATTAAGACAGTTTTGGAAAGGTATTGAAGCGGTCTTTTAAAGCCGCACATGGGTTCTACGATTAAACTCACGGATAGTCTTGTAAATGGCCTCTGAATGCATTTTACTCGGGAAAACCTATCAATTTTAGCATGCGTATATAGTGCACTATGACCCATTTTGAGACTTTTTCATCGCCAAGATCCTTGTTATTGTGTTCCAGGGCTTTGGTTTGGTTATTCAAGAAGCCTCAATGATATAAGAACGATAATGGTTGACCTTGCATTTTCGTCAAAATTTAACCATGGCCATATGGGTGGATGGGAAAGTTGGACATTCCTTCAAATGGCCATAGCTTCGTAACCATGTGTCCTAGCGAGACGATATTAGACAGTTTTGGAAAGGTATCGAAGCGGTCTTCTAAAGCCGCACATGGGTTCTACGATTAAACTCACGGGTAGTCTTGTAAATGGGCTCTGAATGCATTTTACTCGGGAAAACCTATCAATTTTAGCATGCGTATATAGTGCACTAGACCCATTTTGAGACTTTTTCATCGCCAAGATCCTTATTATTGTGTTTGGTCTGGGGTCCAGGGCTTTGGTTTTATTCAAGAAGCCTCAATGATATAAGAACGATAATGGTTGACCTTGCATTTTCGTCAAAAATTTCAACCATGGCCATATGGATGGATGGGAAAGTTGGACTTCCTTCAAATGCCATAACTTCGTAACCATGTGTCCTAGCGAGACGATTAAGACAGTTTTGAAAGGTATTGAAGCGGTCTTCTAAAGCCGCATATGGGTTCTACGATTAAACTCACGGATAGTCTTGTAAATGGGCTCTGAATGCATTTACTCGGGAAAAACTATCATTTTAGCATGCGTATATAGTGCACTATGAACCATTTTGAGACTTTTTCATCGCCAAGATCCTTACAATTGTGTTCCAGGGCTTTGGTTTGGTTATTCAAGAAGCCTCAATGATATAAGAACGATAATGGTTGACCTTGCATTTTCGTCAAAATTTCAACCATGGCCATATGGATGGATGGGAAAGTAGGACATTCCTTCAAATGGCCATAACTTCGTAACCATGTGTCCAGCGAGACGATTAAGACAGTTTTGGAAAGGTATTGAAGCGGTCTTTAAAGCCGCACATGGGTTCTACGATTAACTCACGGGTAGTCTTGTAAATGGGCTCTGAATGCATTTTACTCGGGAAAACCTATCAATTTTAGCATGCGTATATAGTGCACTATGACCCATTTTGAGACTTTTTCATCGCCAAGATCCTTATTATTGTGTTCCAGGGCTTTGGTTGGTTTTCAAGAAGCCTCAATGATATAAGAACGATAATGGTTGACCTTACATTTTCGTCAAAATTTCAACCATGGCCATATGGATGGATGGGAAAGTTGGACATTCCTTCAAATGGCCATAACTTCGTAACCATGTGTCCTAGCGAGACGATTAAGACAGTTTTGGAAAGGTATTGAAGCGGTCTTATAAAGCCTTACATGGGTTCTTAGATTAAACTGACGGGTAGTCTGGTAAATGGGCTCTGAATGCATTTTACTCGGGAAAACCTATCAATTTTAGCATGCGTATATAGTGCACTATGACCCATTTTGAGACTTTTTCATCGCCAAGATCCTTATTATTGTGTTCCAGGGCTTTGGTTTGGTTATTCAAGAAGCCTCAATGATATAAGAACGATAATGGTTGACCTTGCATTTTCGTCAAAATTTCAACCATGGCCATATGGATGGATGGGAAAGTTGGACATTCCTTCAAATGGCCATAACTTCGTAACCATGTGTCCTAGCGAGACGATTAAGACAGTTTGTAAAGGTATGAAGCGGTCTTCTAAAGCCGCACATGGGCTCTACGGTTAAACTCACGGATAGTCTTGTAAATGGGCTCTGAATGCATTTTACTCGGGAAAACCTATCAATTTTAGCATGCGTATATAGTGCACTATGAACCCTTTGAGACTTTTCATCGCCAAGATCCTTATTATTGTGTTCCGGGCTTTGGTTTGGTTATTCAAGAAGCCTCAATGATATAAGAACGATAATGGTTGACCTTGCATTTTCGTCAAAATTTCAACCATGGCCATATGGATGGATGGGAAAGTTGGACATTCCTTCAAATGGCCATAACTTCGTAACCATGTGTCCTAGCGAGACAATTAAGACAGTTTTGGAAAGGTATTGAAGCGGTCTTCTAAAGCCGCACATGGGTCCTACGATTAAACTCACGGTAGTCTTGTATATGGCTCTGAATGCATTTTACTCGGGAAAACCTATCAATTTTAGCATGCGTATATAGTGCACTATGACCCATTTTGAGACTTTTTCATCGCCAAGATCCTTATTATTGTGTTCCAGGTTTTGGTTTGGTTATTCAAGAAGCCTCAATGATATAAGAACGATAATGGTTGACCTTGCATTTTCGTCAAAATTTCAACCATGGCCATATGGATGGATGGGAAAGTTGGACATTCCTTCAAATGGCCATAACTTCGTAACCATGTGTCCTAGCGAGACGATCAAGACAGTTTTGAAAGGTATTGAAGCGGTCTTCTAAAGCCGCACATGGGTTCTACGATTAAACTCACGGATAGTCTTGTAAATGGGCTCTGAATGCATTTTACTCGGGAAAACCTATCAATTTTAGCATGCGTATATAGTGCACTATGACCCATTTGAGACTTTTTCATCGCCAAGATCCTTATTATTGTGTTCCAGGGGCTTGGTTTGGTTATTCAAGAAGCCTCAATGATATAGAAACGATAATGGTTGACCTTGCATTTTCGTCAAAATTTCAACCATGGCCATATGGATGGATGGGAAAGTTGGACATTCCTTCAAATGGCCATAACTTCGTAACCATGTGTCTAGCGAGGCGATTAAGACAGTTTTGGAAAGGTATTGAAGCGGTCTTCTAAAGCCGCACATGGGTTCTACGATTAAACTCACGGGTAGTCTTGTAAATGGGCTCTGAATGCATTTTACTCGGGAAAACTATCAATTTTAGCATGCGTATATAGTGCACTATGACCCATTTTGAGACTTTTTCATCGCCAAGATCCTTATTATTGTGTTCCAGGGCTTTGGTTTGGTTATTCAAGAAGCCTCAATGATATAAGAACGATAATGGTTGACCTTGCATTTTCGTCAAAATTTCAACCATGGCCATATGGATGGAGGGAAAGTTGGACATCCTTCAAATGGCCATAACTTCGTAACCATGTGTCCTAGCGAGGCGATTAAGACAGTTTGGAAAGGTATTGAAGCGGTCTTCTAAAGCCGCACATGGGTTCTACGATTAAACTCACGGGTAGTCTTGTAAATGGGCTCTGAATGCATTTTACTCGGGAAAACCTATCAATTTTAGCATGCGTATATAGTGCACTATGACCCATTTTGAGACTTTTTCATCGCCAAGATCCTTATATTGTGTTCCAGGGCTTTGGTTTGGTTATTCAAGAAGCCTCAATGATATAAGAACGATAATGGTTGACCTTGCATTTTCGTCAAAATTTCAACCATGGCCATATGGATGGATGGGAAAGTTGGACATTCCTTCAAATGGCCATAACTTCGTAACCATGTGTCCTAGCGAGGCGATTAAGACAGTTTGGAAAGGTATTGAAGCGGTCTTCTAAAGCCACACATGGGTTCTACGATTAAACTCGCGGATAGTCTTGTAAATGGGCTATGAATGCATTTTACTCGGGAAAACCTATCAATTTTAGCATGCGTATATAGTGCACTATGACCCATTTTGAGACTTTTTCATCGCCAAGATCCTTATTATTGTGTTCCAGGGCTTTGGTTTGGTTATTCAAGAAGCCTCAATGATATAAGAAGATAATGGTTGACCGTGCATTTTCGTCAAAATTTCAACCATGGCCATATGGATGGATGGGAAAGTTGGACATTCCTTCAAATGGCCATAACTTCGTAACATGTGTCCTAGCGAGGCGATTAAGACAGTTTTGGAAAGGTATTGAAGCGGTCTTCTAAAGCCGCATATGGGTTCTACGATTAAACTCGCGGATAGTCTTGTAAATGGGCTATGAATGCATTTTACTCGGGAAAACCTATCGATTTTAGCATGCGTATATAGTGCATGTTGGATTTTGAGATAGGCAGAACACACCCGCGAGTTAGGCAAAAAATTAACAACGCCTATGCATAGGCAACACGCATTACATGTATTTTCCCATTAGACAGAATTCCCATTTAGACCAGTTCAATCCCAAAGAATCCAGTTGGATATAGCAAACTTAACAGGATTTAAACAAGAAAATGTATGTATCGCTAACGGAGCACGTCGGCTCCTGATAAGAACCCCCCAGAAATCACCAATAAATCAAGTTAGAATTCCAGTATTAATTACTAAGTTCTCTCTTCAACTTTTTGATGAGCATTGCTCTTTTAGAGAAATTCGATTTTCTATAAGAGTGGCAAGACCGCGGTAGGAAATTCCGTAGTTAGTGAAGCGGAGTTTTCCTTCGAGGTGCCAGCCTTTTTAAAGCTTTTGCTCGGGAGTTCTGCTCCCACTAAATACAGTCCACACGACGGAGTAGGCCGTAAAACCTACATTTTGGTCCTTCGAACCGGATTACGCAACCAGAAGCGTTCATCCTTGGTAATCGGACGGATTGATCTTCGGCAACAAGGGTTGCATCTTCAGCGGACACCGAGCGGTTGGTCCATCCTCGGCATCGGACGGATTGCATCTTCGGCAACAAGGGTTGCATCTTCGACGGACAACCGGGCGGGTTGTCCCATCCTCGGCAATCGGACGGATTGCACCGAAGGGTTGTCCCATCCTTCGCAATCGACGGCGGTTGCATCTTCGGCAACCCATGGTTGCATCTTCGACGGACAACCGGGCGGGTTGGTCCATCCTCGGCAATCGGACGGATTGCATCTTCGGCAACAAGGGTTGCATCTTCGACGGACAACCGGCGGGTAGGTCCCATCCTGGCAATCGGACAGATTGCATTCTTCGGCAACAAGGGTTGCATCTTCGACGGACAACCGGCGGGTTGGTCCCATCCTCGGCAATCTGACGGATTGCATCTTCGGCAACAAGGGTTGCATCTTCAGCGGACAACCGAGCGGGTTGGTCCCATCCTCGGCAATCGGACGGATTGCATCTTCGGCAACAAGGGTTGCATCTTCGACGGACAACCGGGCGGGTTGGTCCCATCCTCGGCAATCGGACGGATTGCATTCTTCGGCAACAAGGGTTGCACCTTCAGCGGACAACCGGGCAGGTTGGTCCCATCCTCGGCAATCGGACGGATTGCATTCTTCGGCAACAAGGGTTGCATCTTCGACGGACAACCGGGCGGGTTGGTCCCATCCTCAGCAATCGGACAGATTGCATTCTTCGGCAACAAGGGTTGCATCTTCGACGGACACCGGGCGGGTTGGTCCCATCCTCGGCAATCGGACGGATTGCATTCTTCGGCAACAAGGGTTGCATCTTCAGCGGACAACCGGGCGGGTTGATTTCATCCTTGACGGACACCCAGGCGGGTTGGTCCCATCCTCGACGGACACCCAGGCAGGTTGGTCCTACTTCAAGTACATCAAAGACAACAGCGATCATCGTCAATACGTGGAGATTAGACTTGCCAAATGTCAGTCTCACGTGCACCTCCTGTAGAAGAAGAAGACCAGCAAATCATCGAAGAGCAGGAAGGCATCGAAATGGCACAAACCAATGGTCAAGAAAGACGTGAAGCGTCGCAGCCAAACTCTTCAAAGTACATCCAAAGTCTACGCGCCAAACACAAAGGCTTATTCCGCAAGCTGGCAAACATAAACACCGAACAGAAAGACGACAGCATATCTCAAGTCCAACGAGGTATGCTGGAAGAACTGAAAGCGGTGCAGAGCCATGTCATGGATTTAATCCTCGAAGAATTGCCAGATGACGTAGACGAAGATTTGGCAAAAGACGAAGCATTCCTCTCACTATATGCTTCTAAGGCAGCAAGGTTGGTCGTAATCGACAAAAAGCCATCGTCAGCTACAACACCTCCTGAAGTTGCATCATCATCGGTCTCCATTCAGCATCATCTCAACATCCCAATGCCGACTTTTGATGGTCTATACGAACACTGGCCAACGTTCAAGGCCATGTTCTTAGACATCATGAAGCGGACTAATGACTCGGATGCAGTAAAACTTCACCATCTCAACAAAGCGCTGCAAGGGAAAGCAGCTGGCATCCTGAACACGTCCATTCTGAATGGCAACAACTTCCAGGCGGCTTGGGACGTCTTGGAGAGGCGTTTTGAGAATCCTCGGCTGATTGTCGACAAGCACATCGCAGGATTGCTTCAGCTGAAGCATGCACCCCGAGAATCTGCAAAGGACCTGCGGAAGCTAGCGGAGACGTGCAAGAGTCATGTGGATGGCTTAGTGTTTATGAAGCAGACTATCGACAGTACCAGCAACCTCATCATCACACATCTTCTCAGCTCATGTATGGACGCTGACACAAGGAAAGCATGGGAGAGTTCGTTGGAACATGGAGAGTTTCCGGATCTCTTCAAAACTCTCGATTTCATCAATCGTCAATGTGAGGTGCTCGAAAGCTGTACGCCAGAGACGTCACGGAAATCAACAAGCACCAAAGCTTTCACCTCCACCACAGCTGCCAATCCATCGTGTGTTCTGTGCCAGCAGCATCATACTCTTCAGAACTGTCCAACCTTCATCGCGATGTCCGTAGTGCAGAGGAAAAGTAAAGTACAGTCATTGAAACGCTGTTTCAATTGCCTCAGCGCTGGACACCCGGTTTCGCAGTGCCGATCGAAATGGACGTGCCGTATCTGCAAGAAACGTCATCATCATCTACTTCATGGGGAGCAGCTTCCAGCAGCACCATCTCTTCAGCCTCCAGACGCCGCTGCAACACATCTCATCAGCTTCCAGTCGATGCAGCTCAACCAACATTCATCGGGGCATCGATGACTTCATTGACGACAGCAGTGCCATCCACAGTGCTATTGTCAACAGTAGTGCTCAACATCACCGATCGTGCCGGAGTTAGCCATCCAGCAAGAGCTCTCTTGGATAGCGGAGCTCAATCCAACTTCATCACCGGCAGATTGGCACAGTTCCTGGAATTGCCTCGGAAGCTAATCAATCTTCCGCTATCAGGTATTGGTGGCAGTACAAGATCGAATGTGCGACATTCCATCGAAACCACCATCCATTCTCGATGCTCGAGCTATACTGCATCATTGGAGTTGCTTGTGCTACCGAAGCTGTCAGCAGACATACCAACTCAACCGATTGATGTCAGCCATTGGAAGATACCTGAAACCTGCATCTTGGCTGATCCATCCTTCAATCGGCCAGGAACCATTGACATCATCTTGGGAGCAACACACTTCTTCGAGATCCTGAGGACCGGACGACTCTCCTGGGTGACAACATGCCAACCATTCAGGAAACTGAATTTGGTTGGGTAGTCAGTGGCAGTGCTACCATCACCGAACCCATGTCTCCAGTAATGTGTGCGGTGGCAACACACACGAACGAGTTGGACAACCTAATGAAGCAGTTTTTCGCCATCGAAGACCTGAGCAACACACCGAGCTGGAGCATCGAAGAACGAGCCTGTGAGGATCACTACACTGCAACCACCACACGAGAAGAGGATGGCAGGTACATGGTTCAGCTTCCACGCAAGCCAGAAATGATTGGCAAGCTGGGCGATTCAAAGACTATCGCACTTCGACGGTTCCTAGCGATAGAACGTCGACTTCAACGAGAACCCGACACCCAACGTGCCTATGTGGACTTCATGGAAGAGTACCTTCGCTTAGGCCATATGAGCAAGGTGGCAGCTTCTTCAAAGAACGATGAATCGTTTTATCTACCACATCATCCGGTCTTCAAAACCGACAGCACCACGACGAAGTGTCGAGTGGTGTTTGACGCATCGAGCAAATCTTCAACGGTGTGTGTCTTTGAACGACACACTAATGGTCGGACCGACAATTCAACAAGATGCCACTTCTATTTTGCTGCGGTTCCGAACTCAACCAGTCGCCCTTACCGCTGACGTCACCAAAATGTACCGGCAGTTTGGATTCATCCAAAGGACCGATCACTGCAACGCATCATTTGGCGAAGTTCACCCAACGATCCGATTCAGGAGTACGAGCTCAACACGGTAACATATGGGACAGCATCCGCTCCATTCCTGGCAGTGCGTTCGTTGCAACAAATCGTAGCGGACCATGGAGGAGAGTTTCCAGTCGCCGCAGAACGTTCCTGTGACTTCTACGTAGATGACTTCGTTTCCGGCGGGCAATCATCTGAAGCGGCGTAGATGCTGCAGCTGCAAACTGAGCAACTCTACGCTAGTGCAGGATTCGAGCTGCGGAAGTGGGCGTCCAGCGACCATCAGTACTTCAGAACGTGAACCAGGAGAAATTAGCATCCAGCCTTTATGCTACCAGTGGATCGAAGGGACTTCTCGCCACCCTCGGTTTGATTTGGGACCAGCATCTGACACGTTGCAGTTTAAAATCAACACCCCATACGTGATTGGGGCAATCACCAAGAGAAAGGTGCTATCGTGCATCGCCAGGATCTATGATCCTTTGGGCATCGTCGATCCCGTAAAAGCCATGGCCAAGCAGTTCCTCCAACGCATCTGGACCCTACAAACGGAGCAGCAACAGCCTGGGGATGGGATGACGAGTTGCCCCATCATCTACAAGGAGAATGGATCAACTTCCACAACCAGTTGATACATTTACAAAATCTACACATTCCTCGTGTAGCCATCAGGCCCGATTCGACATCAAGCCAGTTCCATTTTTTCTGCGATGCATCGGAAAATGGCGCATGCTGCTACATCAGAAGCCGAGATGACAAAGGGAACATCACGATGCAACTGTACGCGTCGAAAACTAAGGTGACACCGATAAATAGCAAACACTCTATTGCTCGAATGGAATTGTGCGCTGCACAATTGGCCAGCTTGCTCTATGATCGGGTCAGATTAGCGGTCAAGCTCTCGTCTCCTGCAACTTTCTGGACGGATTCCATGACCGTAGTTCATTGGTTACGAGCATCGCCAAATTGCTGGAAACCATTCGTCGCCAATCGCGTCTCCCAAGTGCAACACTTGACCCAAGGAAGTGTTTGGCGGCACATCCCCGGAGTCGACAATCCAGCGGACTTAGCATCGCGTGGTTGCTTGAGCAGGACCTTCTAGACAATCCGCTATGGTGGCAGGGTCCTTCCTGGATTGTCTACCCGAGGACCAGTGGCCTGAATCACCATTACCATCATCATGTGAAGCAGCAGCAGCAGAGCAGCGAGTCACCACAGTAGCTTGTCCAGTTACAGAAAAACCACCACATCGCATCTTTACGCTATACTCATCATTCTCCAGGCTTCGAAGGATTGTGGCATATTGGGTGCAATACTTCAACAGGCGCTTCAAGCGTCGACAGTACGCGGGTATTGGACTTACAACCCAAGAGCTACTGGAGGCTGAGGAAGTATTGTGTCGGCTGGCACAGCAGGACCAATTTGAGCATGAAATAAAGGCTCTTCAACATAACAAGCCGATACCTTCATCATCAAAGCTGAAATGGCTGCATCCGCAGCTAGGAGCAAACGGCATCATTCGCGTTGGAGGACGTCTATCCAATGCACCTCTACTAGAAGACACCAAGCATCCGATTTTGGTTCCCAACAACCATCCACTGGCGGAGTTATTAATGGACCACTTTCAAAACTCGACTCCATGCGGGGCCACAACTGATGCTGAGCAACAGTCGCCAACGATATTGGATCATTGGTGGCAGGAACATAGCCCGACGTGTATATCATCACTGCATCACCTGTTTCCGAGCGAAACCTTCATCTTCAGAGACGCTAATGGCAGATCTACCATCAAGCAGAGTGACACCTCGTCGACCCTTTTCAATCACTGGGATTGATTATTGTGGTCCAGTATTCGTCAAGGGACCACATCGAAGGGCCGCTGCTACAAAGGCTTATGTAGCAATATTCGTTTGCTTCATAACACGAGCTATTCACATTGAGCTCGTGTCGGATCTCACCACAGAGGCGTTTTTATCAGCATTACGCCGTTTCGTCGCTCGTCGCGGACTTCCCGAGGAGTTGCATTCGGACAATGCAACGAACTTCAAAGGAGCCAACAATCAGCTGAATGAGCTGTACAGACTTCTGCGAACACCTGAACACCAACAAGGCATGCAGAGTTGGACGCTGGAAAGGCAGATCATCTGGAAAATTATACCACCACGCGCGCCTCATTTTGGCGGGATTTGGGAGGCAGCTGTGCGCTCGATGAAGCACCACCTGGTTCGAGTTCTGGGAAACACCACTCTATCTTTTGAAAGATATGACGACGTTATTGGCTGAGATCGAGTGTTGCTTGAATTCTCGTCCTCTCACCCCGATGACGGAGGATCCATCCGACGCAACAGCCCTACCCCAGGCCATTTTTGGTTGGGTCACATCTGCAGCAGGTTCCAGACGCCGAAACGACGACCGTTCCTGAAAACAGACTTACTCACTGGCGCCTCATACAACAGCTAAAACGCCATTTTTGGACAAGATGGTCCAGGGAATACCTTCAACAGCTTCAGCCGCGTTCGAAATGGATAAGCGAAGGACAAGAGATAAACCAGGTACGTTAGTATTGATCAAAGAGGACAATATGCCACCAACGACATGGCCATTGGCACGCGTCACGGAAGTCCATCCAGGAAAAGATGGAAAGATTAGAGTAGCAACGTTGCGCACAAGTACAAAATGAACATCACTAGGCCACTAGTTAGGTTGTGTGTTTTGCCTATCAATTAGAAATTATTAAAATTGTTCAATTTTAAGGTGGCAGAATGTTGGATTTTGAGATAGGGCAGAACACACCCGCGAGTTAGGCAAAGAATTAACAACGCCTATGCATAGGCAACACGCATTACATGTATTTTCCCATTAGACAGAATTCCCATTTAGACCAGTTCAATCCCAAAGAATCCAGTTGGAATATAGCCAACTTAACAGGATTTAAACAAGAAAATGTATGTATCGCTAACGGAGCACGTCGGCTCCTGATAAGAACCCCCCAGAAATCACCAATAAATCAAGTTAGAATTCCAGTATTAATTACTAAGTTCTCTCTTCAACTTTTTGTGAGCATTGCTCTTTAGAGAAATTCGATTTTCTATAAGAGTGGCAAGACCGCGGTAGGAAATTCCGTAGTTAGTGAAGCGGAGTTTTCCTTCGAGGTGCCAGCCTTTTTAAAGGGCTTTTGCTCGGGAGTTCTGCTCCCACTAAATACAGTCCACACGACGGAGTAGGCCGTAGT
>NW_024427677.1:0-89499 GCF_017562075.2 Anopheles merus | reverse complement strand
TTTTTCTTTTGGGCCGGTCTGGTGGTACAGTCGTCAACTTGTACGACTTAACAACATGCGCGTCAGGGGGGTTTAAGTCCCGAATAGACCGTGCCCCCATACGTAGACTGACTATCCTGCTATGGTAACAAGTCACTGAAAGCCAAGCTCACTATCACTACTGGTACAGGCAGGCCTTGACCGACAGCGGTTGTTGTGACAAAGAAAAGAAGAAGAAGAAGAAGATTTTTTCTTAGATTTTTTCCTACTTAGATTTTTCTTCTTCGATGTACATTCTTTCGGGTGGGAACTCTTCTTTGATCGGTACATCAATTTCCGGGTTTTGCTCCACTTCTTCGGAGCTTGCTCGCTCTGTAAGCTGTCTGACTTTCAGGGTGGCTTTTTTTTTCAGATGTAACATGAGTTGGGATTTGTACCGGTACGACTTATCGCAGTGCGTGCAGCGAAAAACGACGCCAGCATGTGTAAGCTCATGTATCGTCCTGGCGTACGAAGAACGGAACTCTTCGTGCATTGTCTGCACCCGTACGGTTGTTCCGAGGAGTGAGTTCGGTAATGTCTGCGCAGCGCCTCTCTACAACAGAATACATCAGAGACATATTACAATTTTGTTTTTCTGCTCCAGTGAGCTGCGTAATAATCTTACCGCACTTTAAAAATCTTGCCACAATCTCGCACGTATGCATGTCGCTACGATGGACATTTCGAATGTGCATATTCAATCCACTTGGATGTTTAAATTTGCTAGAACACATACTGCATTCATGGAGTTTTCAATGCCGTGCTGAGATCGCTGCGTAAGGACGATACAATAAAGTATACGGTAAATATTAAAAGGTCATATATTAAAAGTATATATACGGTCTTGATTTAATTAAAGACACGCAAAACAACCTACCATGTGGGAAACAAGGGAACTAGTAGCAATAAATCCTTTGCCGCACAATTCGCAAGACCTTACGATCCGCTTTTCGTGCACCTGTTGAACGTGGCGTGCAAAGTTTGCGGGATGGGCCACTTTAGCCGGACAGAAGGGACACGAATACCCCGCCTCTTTGTGGGTTAGAATATGTGCTTTATAATCGGCCTACCCTTGCCACAAATCTCACACAGCGCTAAGGGTCGCTTGTAATGTTTACGCTTCTTGAGCATGGAAGGTTTCAATGCTCCACCTCCATTGTCGCATGGCGTTTGTTCATTGGGTTTTGCTGAGGCAACAGACACCTTTTCCCAACTTTCTGGTTTGCTACTTCGAGGTCTTCTTTTCCGCTTCCGGAGCTCATCGTCAGTATCATCGGAAAACGGTTCACCCAACTCGACGTTGTTGGCCGAGTACGGTGCTTTGTACTCTTCTTCTTCTGCGACCTTTTCGGATGGGACTGTGGCGTTCAAATCTTGTCCGACTATGGTTGTGGTCTCCTCTTTCGGTTCTGTTTTTATATCTTTATCGGTGAGAGTCTCAACTTTCACTTCCAATGGATCTACATCGGGTATGTTTGCATTGGGTATGATATTAACCGGGGCTGATGCGTTCAAATCCTGTCCAGTTATGTTTGTATCATCCACGAACGGTTCAGTTTTTATTTCTTTATCGATATCGACGAGAATTTCAATTTTCAACTCCAACGGATCTGCGCCGGGTATGTTTGATTCGATAAGAGTTTGACCGGTTCTTCTTTTGCACTAATGACCAGTTCTTTTTGTGCACTAGCGGGCGGTTCTTTTGTGCACTAGTGACCGGTTTTTCTTTTGTACTAGCGGGCGGTTCTTTTTGTGCACTAGTGACCGGTTCTTCTTTTGATGATGCCCTAACGCTCAGTTCGCGGAAGGTGGAATCATTGCGCATACATGCGTGCCGGAAGTCGGTAGAACTTTTCACGCTACCCAAACACTTAAAACATATTCTAAGTTTTAATGCATCCTGCCGGCTCACCTGAAAGGAAGGATTCAGTTGATTCCAATGCTTTCAACAGTACTGTATGGGATAAGTAGATAGCTGCGGTACCGAAACTCCAGTACACCGTCGAACATCAGCGATTGTAAAGGTAAAGCTTAGAGTTTTACCGATAACGATCGTTTGTTCCTTATTGGGGCACAAGCAAAATCGACACAAATGCAACATATCTGGCTGAACGTTTGCCATCGGGAGCAGTCACAGAATATGATTGTAAACAAACTGAACAGGACACGGACGGAGGATGACAGCAAAAGGTGTTACACGCACACAAATGCAACAAGGGCTATTTTGACGTTCGTCTGGCCTTTAAAAACATTTGAACTACAATGCAATTAGAATACAATAGGAATATAGAAGAACCGCTAGTAGTACGATAACGAAGAACGCAAAAGTGGTGGAAATAATCTCGTTAGAATTATACACTGAACATTCGTTGTGATGAGATTGTAATGCTTTGATTAGGTTTAAAATTGTTGAAAATTATTTAAAGCAAATTATAATAAACCGCTGCAGAAAACGGGACCGAATGAAGGTGGTAAATTTCGAGTTAATTTATTCATAGCAATTTAGAACAAATGTTAAGCTATGCGCTTTGGCGAAGCAAACACCCAATACACTACAATAAGGTTTATTTTTGTTTCCTCGCAATATTGTGTAACCTATTGAAGTGATCCTTCAGTGCGTTTGAATGGGAAAATGTTTTCGAGCACGCTTTGCACTCAAACGTTCCACCCTCGTCCTGATGCGACATCTGTGCGAGAGAACAAAGAAATAATAAATAACTGAATAAGAAAGCTGACGATTTCCAAGCCTGTTTTGGCAACACTTACCATATGATATTGTATGTTTTATGGTGAATGAACCCCTTGCCACATATTTCGCACGTTTTGCTTATCGTTTTCAGGTGCACCGTTTGGATGTGTTGTATCATGTTAGTTTTCTGCTTCATTCGCACCGGACAATGCGGGCATGCCTCGGAGATGTCGTCCTCGTGGTTGATCACATGCTTCGGCAAGTGCTTCACGAAGATGCCACAGATGTTGCACAGGTGCAGCTTTCGCTTGCCGCGTTCCCGCTCGTACGGCACGATCAGTGGATTGGATGGCCAGTAGTAGCTGCTCCATTCACCGTTCTCCGGGTCCGACACGCCGTCGTCGTCCGAGATTGACGCTTCACCGGGTGCGATATAGTTGGCAGAGTTGCAATGTTCGTCATCTTTCGCAAAGCGTTCGGAAACGGTTCTGCTGCTGCGATTGGTAGTGCTGGTCCTGCGGCAGCCGTCCACCCTTACGCTGTCGGATTCTGAGTCTAGCAAGTATTCCTCCAGAAAGGAACATTCCCCTTGCACCCTACGGAAGGGATCGTTGATGCTGTACTCCGTCGATCTATCATCGAAATTGTCGAGCTCAGCCATCATATCTGGTTCGTCAAGATCGGACGGTTGGCTTTTCCCGTCCTCTGCTTTGGTTTCGATGGCGTTCGCGCTTGCAACCAGCAAGTCGTGCAGCTGCTGGAACTGTGCATCGTTGCTCAGGCAGCGCGTCCGAAAGTCGGCAGAGATTTTCAGCTGGTTGATGCATTCGAGACAAATTGCGTACTGTAGAATATTCGCATCGAGCTAAACCAAAGAGCCATCAAGATTAGGTTCATACATGACACGAAGGGCAGCGGTAGCGCTGGACCAAAATCAAGCGCACGATATTCACCTGTATTCCTGTGAACCGTTGCACATCCTCGATTGTGAGTAGAGTGTCGAAGGTTTTTACCAAGGGCAGAAGCAGTTTCTGGTTCTCGCGAGAGACAAAACCGACAGACGTACAATATTCCCTGCAAACTGTTCGCCATCCCGAAACAGGTAGTGAGATTGTTTACATGGAACGACAACAATGCGATGCCAGGACAAATGTCAAATCGCACGCAGATCAAAACAAATGAAATCACGCACACAAGTACGTTCGGATACAGGGTGTAGCATAAAGTACTGCTTCGAGAATACTGTCCTTCGTAGATCATTTTGAAAATTCTGAACATTTTCTACATAATGATCCAGTTGGATTTCTTGCACCATTTTGTCGTTGCATGCTGGAGATGTTGAGAGTTGGAGCTCTCGTATAAGGTTTGGAACAGCTCGAATAAGATTTATTGTACAAATTATGAACCAGTTCCTGGGATAGGACAGTTTCTGGAGAAATTTCAAATGGTTGGTAATAGTGTAGGGTTTCATGAATCTCTCGTTTCATGAATCTACTGCGGTGTAAGTTTGGAAAGGTTGGATTCAGCCTGATGCGCCACCCATCTGCGGGCCCAATTTGTTCGTCCTCCTCCGACACCACCATCTCGCCTGGTGCGATGTAGTTGGCGGAATAACTAAGGTCGATATGATGTTCGGTGCTAGCTCTACGGTCCCTTTGGTAGCAAACTTTGGCGTACGGGCCAGTTCGATTGTCCGGTCCGAGCTGCGGGCTGCTATATTCCGGAGGTGGTCCAAGCTCAAGTTGGACGGCAATTGTACGACAGTTCTTGTGCTCTTTGGGCCATTGCTTGCGATTAGCCTAGATGTGCGAGAACAACACCACTACTGTCAATGTTTTATGGTCACCACTACACCATGACATTATGTTCGCGGGATCCACTGCCAGCGTACACACGACGCCCACGTGGGCCTGCCCATACCCGAATACACAGCCTATAGCACACGATTCTATCTTCACCATTAAATTAAAAGGGATAGAGCTTATACCCCGAACATAACCTTAAGGTACGCATGCTTCTCTCATCATATGAATATGAAAATGAAGAAAAGGACAAGGCAAACGAGACACAGCAAAGTTTCCTCACGGCTACACATGTCCTCTACCCAAGTGCCACAAGTCCAATAAACGACCACTTAACGGGTTCTAAACGGCTCAAGCTATCAACCTAAACGAAATCTCAAAAACTTCGTTTAGCAGACGGTAAACGACTGATGCATTCTAAATAGCAAAGAAAAAGCAGGTAGCGCCATTTGTTAATGGGATAGCAACACAGTGGAGCCATCCATCTATTGAGCAAACCAGAGAAGCTGTGGAGCTTAGGTTTTTTTTCTATGGATATTTGATGTTCCAGTCGTTTAAGCTTAATTTGTGGCGCTTGCGTAGATGCGTTGCCTATGCGTCTCGCTCGGTATCACAGCGGCATACGGCAGGCAAGCATTACACCTTCTGCTACCTGATACCCACACATGCTTACAAGAACAAAACTATTCGGTTCGGGTCGGTAAACGTCGGGTGGACGCTGGAACGCGATGGAGCAGAATGTTCCATGATTTTGTATGAGTCTGGCTGTTTTGGACGGCACTCGTGGACGCTCGCACTGTGGCAAACGATAAGCAATAGGAAAATCTAACTGTTCCAAACAAAATTATTGGATTAATACAAAGGTAATTTACTTATCTAGTTTGATGGTTCTGTGTTTCGTACAAAATAATTTAATGATCAAAAGTTCTCAAAGAAGATGATCTGCTGGTGGTAATGCGGCAGTGTTTTCCATCTGATACACTTATTCCGTTTTGCTGTAAGTACTATGGACCCTTCTAATATGCTGCTTCAGTCCGCTGGCATGGGTGAATGTTTTAGCGCAAAGTTTACACTCGTGCGTGTCGATATCGCCGTGATGGGAACGCTGTAAGAGAAAACAAACAGATTAACCCCATAAATTGCTTGCTTTGTCCCGTCTGTACAGTTTCGCCCATCCTGCACTGACCATGTGATAGCTGTACGTTTTGTGATGCACGAAGCCCTTCCCGCAAATGCTGCACGTTTTGCCAATCGTTTTAAAGTGCACCGTTTCAATGTGCTGCACAATGTTGGTTTTCTGCGTCATTTTGATGGGACAGTAGGGGCAGCCGTGCATTACTGCCTGCGTGTGATTTAGCGTATGCCGCTGCAGGTTGATCACGATCGAGCCGCACATATCACACAGTGACTTTTTTCGCTTCATTTTCTGCTTTCTGCGTTCTTTGCTGGTGTGCGTAGCTTTTTTGCCTTGCTGCTTCGGTATGTTCGCTGGAGGTGTTGCATAGTACTCCTCATCGCTTTCCGGGTTCGTTTCGCCAGGTTCGATGTAGTTGGCAGAGTAGCCAACCTCACCATGGGTCGATAACACTCGCATAGCCCTCCCGTAAATCTCTTCCTCGTCGACATATTCGAGTTTGATTTCGAGGTCCGGTTTCAGGGCAACTGCCTGCAGCTCACAAGCAGTCTCGTCTGGATTTTCCAAATACTCCTCCGCCAAATCGAAGGCGCAGGAATCGTCCGTTTTAGTAAGCCGCGTCAACCGTATCTCTTTGTACTGGGAATCGTTGTACATGCAGGTACGGCGAAAGTCGGCCGAACATTTCAGTGCGTCCGTACATTCGAGGCAAACTGCGCAGGAAGCTAGCTCGTCGTCCGTTGCGATCTGTAAGCAAAGAAAAGCCATGTTATGGTGCAACAACGGGATCCTCGCTGTGTGTCACCCGGCCAGACACCTGTAGCCCGGTGCAGTGTTCTACATCGTCAATTGTAAGCGTAGGATTGATTGTCTCCAGCACTGGGATAAGTTTTTCTGCGTCCTCGCACAAACAAAACCGACAAACAGAAACCGTTTGCTGCGGTGCGTTCTCCATCGCAGGCGTGAATACGGCGGCACTGATGGTAAACAAACAATTGCAATGCAAGGAGAAAACGTCAACCGTTTCAAATCGCAGCTGTCATTAATACCGTTACCCAGGTAGCAATAATGTTTGAAAAAAAAGAGATTTCTTGAAGGAACGGACATTTTGCCAAAAAATGTGGGTTTATCGAGCGAAAATGCTCATGTTATTTTCATTGTTAGATGCTGCATAGTTAGTGGTGAGAGCTCGGAATTGGGCCTACCCGATACCGATTCCGTGTTCGGAATCAATTCCAGAGCTGATTCCTATGCTGAAATCGATTCCGGATCCGATTCTGTAGTCGATTCCGCGACCGATTCTGGAGCTGATTCCGGAGTCGTATCCGGAGCTGAGCCGGCTCCGGAAACTGGTTCCAGACCTACCATTCTAAAAAACATCGGAGCTAGCCAGAATCGATTCCGAAGAAATGTTTATTTTTCCCAGCACTACTGCATAGATCCATTCCCATCCATTTCTGATTCTGACGTTCCTGAGTCTAAACTGAACCGCAATCAAATACAAGTCTCGGACAGATTAAAAAAAAAGATAATTTCAGTTCCGAAATGGGTTTTGAATTAGTTTCTAGGAAAAGGAATGTTTTGGAATCAATTTAAGGCATTATAAATTTGGTTTCACTGGTAACATCAGTCTGACCGTTATTTATCTCTAAGGAATTTATTTTTACTTTAAAAGGCAAAATAACCATTTATAAAAAGAAATTATTTTAACTCTAAATGCATCGGTCAGTCATCATTTTCGTCGGATGCTGGACGTCATCAGAAATATCAATTCGACTCTTTTACAGTTTAAAATGGACAACGTGATTAGTTCATTTTTTTACAATTTTCGGTTCTAAACTAAGCAGCACCGGAGTCGATTCGTGTTTCAACAGATAATGTGTTAAAACAAACCAAAACAGGCATTGCTCCAAGTCCATTGAGTAAAGACATTTGTACAGTAAGCCTACAGTAGCCAGGTACAACATTGAGAACATAGCTCCGATCGTATATTTTAAACGAACCTAGTAGATTCTTGCGGAACCTGTGTCGCTACTAGAAAAATGTGGGAAAAAACGTATGGTTGATTCGCAGAGTATGTTGAATGAACTACATAATTAATTCTTCTTCTTCGATCTTCACAAAAAAACACAATTTTGAACGCAAAAGCTAACAGAGAAACAACTAAATGAAAGTTTAATTTGAATTTTAGTAGTGTCAATTGGCATTAAAAATATTGGAAAAGCAAACACCTAGGTTTGCGGCAGAATATTTGGCCAGATCGCAATGTCATTCTATTGGCCCTCTAGTTTGACCGCATCTTCATCCTTTGCCGTCTCTTCTGGGTGCATCTTTTTCATGTGCATCGTGAGAAGCGATTTGTATCGGTACGACTTTTTACAAATCCTACAGCCGAAAACAATGCCATAGTGCGTCAGTTCGTGCGTTTTTCTAGCGAATCCACTTTTAAAGCGCTTTGGACACTGGCTACAGGCGTAGGGCTGATCGGTGGAGTGCACTCTTTCGTGCACTTTGAGTTCTTGTCTGGGGGGAAAAAACGCACGATCGTTACTCGTTGCTGTCGAAATTGTCGAAATATGGGTTGGTTCATATACTTACTTCAGTTTAAATTGTTTCCCGCATAAAGCACATTTGAAGTTGTACTCATCGCTATGGAACCGCTTAAAGTGATCCCTTAAGCCTCCTGGGTGATTGAATTCCTTCTCACAAACGTTACATTTGTGCGTATCGCCTATACCGTGGTGGGAACGCTGTAAAATAAAGAAGTAGAAGCATGATGTTTGCAGGCACAAATTATCCGCTCGCTATTCCCATTGCGTCATCGTCATCTAACCAGCCCTTACCATGTGCGATTTGTAGGTATTGTTGTGCGTAAACCCTTTGCCACACAGTTCGCACGTCTTCACTATCTTCTTCAGATGGACCGCTTCGATGTGCCGCAGAAGATTCGAATGATCGACCATTTCCACGGGACAGTGAGGGCACGCTCGTTTCGCGTCCTGTCTGTGGCTCTGTATGTGGCGTGGTAAATTGTTCACCAGCTTGCCGCACGTCCCGCACAGCTGCTTGGCGCGGTTGCCCGTGCGTGTTGGTTTGGTGCCGTGCGGCCGGGAAACAGCTTTCGTTTTCCGCTCGCTCGTCGATGGCGACGGTTGGTCAATGTACTCCTCCTCTTCGCTGAAACTCTCCGCTTTCATTGTCATCACACTATCGACACACTGTTCCCAGCTGGCCGTTTCGGCCTGTTCCCTGCCGTCCGATGCACCGGAATCGAGCCGCTCTTCCTGTTCCTGCCCCTCCTCGGACTGTTCGTAATCGGTGGTTGTCTGTTCGTCGTGTTGCGGCAGGACAAATTCAATCTCAAACGCTTCCGTCTTGGCGATATGCGCGGGACTGTCGTCGACGAACTCGACTTCGCCCGGCTGCTCGGCACTGTGGAGGGAAAACAGCTCCCGGAAGAGGGCGTCATTGCTGATGCACGAGTTCCGAAAATCGGCCGATTTTTTAAGCCTGCTGGTGCACTCGAGACACATCACGTACAGGGCAGAGTGCTCCTTGCTAATCTGGGAAAGCCGGAGAATGGGAAGAAAGGCGGGCGTACCGAAATTAGGGACCGATTTGGGAGGTTCGGTTTTGGCGTTCAAACATTACCTCGATACCGGTGAACCGTGCCAAGTCGTCCAGGTCGAGTGAAGAATTTAGCGTTTTCCGCACCGGGATGAGCAGTTTCTCATTCTGGCACAGACAAAATCTGCAAATATTCGATATTTCGGCCGAAGCGCTTTCCATTTTCTAGCCGCAGTGTAGTTTTTGTTGATAAACAACACCACTGGATGCGAATAGTCAGAGTGACCAGAAATACCGATTTATCTGTACAGGCGGTCCCCGAAATACACGGTACCTCATATACGCGGATTCTGAGATACCCCGTTTTCGGACCCCATTAACCGTAGTATCTCGAGGACCGCATGTACTGACCAAGAAGTAATAAAACCATTTCCCAAATGATTTAATGTAGTGAGGGCGGTGGCAACACTGATCCGATGCGATTTTATCGGACGTTTCTGTAAAACGCTATTTCGTCTCATATTGCGAAAATTTAATGATTTGAAGGTTTAACCCAAGGACCGTAAAGATATCAGGTCAAGTTATAGGCCCGTTTTGACAGCTAGGTGGAAGAAGAATCGACGAAGAAAACTGACAGTTAGTTTTCCGCGTTTGGCGAACGCTTCAAGTTCTCGAAGGAAAATTTCCATTTTAAATCACGGGCTGTGTTCTAATAAACTAAAATATTCACCCAAATTGATCTCCACCAAATATTGACCATGCAAAACGTAAACAATCCATCAATACATATGCAAGCGGAAACCATCTGTCAAAATCGGAGCCCAGGGGGGGGATCACCAAAAGCGCTATAACTACACCTCATTATACATTCCACCTTGGTTTAACCATCATTAAAAAATAATTTCTTATTGTTCCTACATATCCTGCATAATTATATTGACAGATAAAATCGGATGCAATGATCCGACGGAATCAAAAAGTTTTGATTCCGTCGTACGACGAAATCGGACGTCAGATAACTACCGACAAAATATAAAATTTCTTCCGAAAATTACAGTCTGTTCCCGAGTTATGCGGTTTCTGCGTTCCCGACGACTCCGCGTAACTCGAATACCCGCGTAAGTCGAATTTCACGTTATGTGAGTAAAATACTACCCGATTACCATGACCAAAGTAAATAGAAAATGTTGCCAGATAAAAATCTATTTGGTTTGAATTTGGCCGGCAACAAAGTTGCGCTAGCTGTCAAAAACCATACATTTTGGCAGCAATAATGTTGCGCGTAATAAGAATAGACCGCTGCCTAAGTCGAGAACCGTCGTTACTCCTGAAAAAAAAGTCGAGAACCGCGTAACTCGGGAACAGACTATACCGTTAAAATTTTGATGCTCCTACCGAAAACCGCCAAAAAATTCTGCCCACACTGTAGTGAATAGAGCTGTCAACCGCTGTTTTGACAACTGCGCATCCCAAGATGTCTCGAGCTCGAGATGGTCTTGGTGGAGTTTTATAGTAATCTCGATAAAAGCGCAGAACAAAAACCGTCTGTTTTGTCCCTTTGGATTGGCGAAGAATATCAATTGAATTGTAATAAAAATATAAGCATTGATTCTCAATAGATGATATGAATGAAGCGCATTGTATCATTGTTCATCAAGTTTTTCATTTTCATCACCATATTTAAAAGAATGAGCAGCACACGTGCGCGTTATCCGATTCTCAACCGCTTGCCAATCCTGCTTTACTTTGAGGCCGCCACTAGGCTGTGCGTTTTCTTTATATGGACCTCCAGACTAATCGAGCGCATGAACTGCTTTGAGCACACCGGGCACTGAAACGACTCACCTGCGTCTTGATGGGCACGCTAAAACGAGAAAGAATCGGGCAGAACTTATCTCAAGCACGTGCGCTAAAAACGGCCAATGGCCGGCTGCACCGCCACCACCTACCATGTGATATCGGTACGTTTTAGGATGTACGAAACCCTTGCCGCAGAGGTGGCACGTTTTCTTGACCGTTTTCAGATGCACCGTCTCGATGTGCTGCGTTAAGCCAGTCTTCTGCTTCATCTTCACCGGACAGTGCGGGCAGGCTAGGTGGGCCTCCTCGTGCGTCAGCATGTGGGGTGTAAGGTGCGGCATCAGCAGGCCGCATATATCGCACATATGCAGCTTCCGTATGCCGCGCTGGCGTTCGTAAGCGATCAGCGGATAGTCTGGATTGAGGCGGCAATTCTCCCAATCGACGGACGTGTCGTCCTCCTCGTACGATATTTCCCCCGGTGTGATGTAGTTGGCCGAGTACGCAAAATCGTCCCCCGGCTCGACAGTGGTCCGGTACGCAAACGCGTTCCACGAGACGGTGGGCTGCTGCGGGGGGCAGTAGAGACTGTAATCGATGTTGCGTTTTTTGTAGCGTCGCTTTGGCGCAGGTTCGCAGACGGACTTCTCAACCAAGGGTGCTTGCCAAGCATCGTCACAATCCGTCGTTTCGAATGCAGAGCTGTCTGATAATTCTACCGTTTCAACGGTTTCGAGGGTTTGAACGCTTTCGACGGGTTCAACGATTTTATTGGTATCGATGGGATGGGAGGGGATTTCCATCGGTTCCGTTTGCGGCTCCTTGCCACTTTTATTCACTATTGAGCAAAGGTCTTGGAAGAGAGCATCATTACGTAGACAGGTGTTACGGAAGGCGGCGCAGCTTTTCAATCTATCAATACACTCCAAACACATGCAGTACATTGATTTGTTGTCCTCATCAATCTGGAAGATGTGCCCGGCAAATGGTTAAAATGATTTGGCAGCGAATGAGTGCAGCTTTGGAAATGCGGGATAGATGCCCCTTACCTGAATGCCCGTGAATCGTACCACGTCCTGGATGGCGAGCGTCAGCATCAGTATATCCTCGATAGCGACTAAACTTTCTTCGTTCTCGCACAGACAAAACCGACAGACTTGCAGCATTTGCTGCTGCTGCTGCGGCACGGCATTTTCCATGGCGAGTCCCGAACGAATGGGTGGGAATTTTGTTTGTAAACCAAAGTCGGCGGGCAGTAATGTCAAACTCAACCAAAACAAGCGATGCTGCTCGCTGTATTGGTGTTGGGGGAATGGATATTCTTCACCAACACACGTTTAGCATTTTTAACGACCGTTTTTAGCGGTTGCAATAGTTTTTGAAATATCTCTATATACGATTTCTCCCAGTTTTTTTTCCCGGAACTAGTGATCTATCCAGTAAGTAAATTCTTTGAATTTCATTTTATTTCATTATCCTTATGCAGTGTAATTTGTAGTGAAACGCATGTAAGTTCATTTATCGTACATGCACGCAAGCACGTGTGATTGTACCAGGGATCTTCCTTAACGGCAACTAAACCTGTTGCAGCACAGCCACACTGTCCACAGTGCGCTGTCCAATTATGCTAAATATGCTACGAAATACTGTCGTTCGCATTTTGCTTTCTTTCGGCCATTCTTTCGCTAACCGTAATTGCATCTTTGGCCGGCCCTGTCACTGTCGCTTTGGCAGCGTTTGCGACCGTCCGAAGCGGCATGCCTTTGCAGCTGGTGGTATTTTGGGGTGTCAGCCTGTTGAACCTGTTTTCTATTCGATGAAATTTTCTTATATGCTCCGCCAACCCGATCGAGCGACTGAACACCCTGGAGCACACTCTACATTTGAACGACCTTCCAATTTGTTGGTGTACTTGCTGGCAAAACGAACGAGGAAAACAAAACGGCAATGTATAAAAAAAAAGTTAAGCAAAACAAATTTGTCTGCAAATCCTTCTACTTACCATGTGGTACTGGTACGTTTTGAGATGTTCGAAGCGTTTGCCGCAGATGTTGCACGTTGTTTTGAACATGTTATCATGTACCATGGCACCGCTGTGTTGCTGCGCGCTGCCTTTAGTCTTCAACTTCTCCGGACGGGGTGGACGAGGGGACGTGGGTTTGCTCTTTTGCTCGAGCCTTTGCGCATTTACCACCGTGCGGCTACACGTGGGACGCTGTTGGCTGTGATGTTGCGTTTGGCGCATATCCTGCCTCTGTGCTGATGGTTTCTCTCGATCGGCCGGTACAACCGTGTTGTTCAAACTGTCGTCCCAATCTATCTCCCCATACTCTTCCTCGGAAGTTAGTATTTCACCCGGCTCGATGTAGTTGCTGCAGTAGGCAGGTTCGTTCTCTATTACCGTCTCTTTTCCTTTGATGACGGGCTGGATGGAAAGCTTTTCTACCGGTGCACTCCGCTGTTCGTTAGATGTCTTAATAACCCGTGGTTTGGTGGTGCCGTCCTCACCAGAAGCATCGAAAACCATCGAGCTGTCCAATGTTCTGGTTGCTTCACGGGGCGCTTCCTCAGCACTAACGGCCAATGCAGCACTTATCTCATTAAAGTAAGCATCATTGCTCAGGCAGGTGTTCCGGAAAATGCTCGACACTTTCAACTTATCCGTACACATCACGCACATCGCGTAGGATGCTTTATGGTTCTCAGTAATCTACAAAACCAGCCAAAAAAAAAACGGTTTTAGAGTTTGTCTTACTTCGGCAAAGGGATTAGCAAAGTATGCGTCGCTTACCTGAATGCCCGTGAATCGCACTACATCCTCAAGGGTAAGCAGGCACGCTAGTACCTCATCCATGGGAACTAAGCTGTCTTCCTCCTGACACAAACAAAATCGACAAACGCTTAGCATCGTTTGCGCACCGGCGGAACGGGCCATTGTGAACCGGCAGCGCCTTTGGGTTTTGTTGGTAAACAAGCCGCGCCATCGACAAATGTCAAACATCAGAGAAGAGCACACACACACAGTGACCAGAAATACCGATTTATCTGTATTCCTACCGATTTTTGATATGCCTACCGATTCACAGATGAGCCCCCTAAAACTACCGATTTTTCATTTATCCTACCGAAAATCACAGACTTTTTCGTAATACTGACCAAAAAGTCATATTACCATTTCCCAAATCACTTATTGTATTAAACTCTATATGGAAATCACTACCCGCTGCGCAGATTCGAGCAGTTTTCTGCGTAGTTTTTTGCGTCGTTTTGTGTCAAAAAATACGCAAAAAACAGCGCTGGACTTCAGCCGAAACTACGATACCCGCTGCGCAGATTCGAGCAGTTTTCTGCGTAGTTTTTTGCGTCGTTTTGTGTCAAAAAATACGCAAAAAACAGCGCTGGACTTCAGCCGAAACTACGATAGCCAGCGTATTTCCCCCTGTGCAAAGCGACGGAAGAAATCATGCCCTTTCGCGCATTTTCTCAGGCCTTCTTTTTCCCTCCTACGGCAAATTTGTCGAGCAGCGTTTTGAGCTACCCGTCCCTGACTCTGCCTCATACCCCTCGCCTGAGGGGGCTGTCGAAGGTTTAGTTGTGTTGGTGCGTCAGACGGCCAATCGCTGTCAACCGTCGTCCGTGCTTTTTCGCTCCATAGCGCTATCTCTTTCTCGCGTGTGGTCAATGCTGATGAGCTGCTGTGGCGCTTAAAAAAACCGTTAACAAACATTGCGGCGATGCAGTTGCATTTTCTCAAATCAAACCAAAAAAGCGCAATGAGTTGAAACGCTGCAATGTAAAAATGACTACGGAATCGCTAGCTCACGCTGGAGGGTTTGCTGTGCAACGCACAGAACCTTTATTCGCATTATCACGTTCAGCCCGGCGCTTGTTTTCCTCAACATACCGTTCCGCCGGCATCTAGAACGCAAGCTGATCGTGCAACCGGCATACTGGAAAGTCTGTGTTGTCTTCTGGAATGTTATGATTCATTGGTCAAAGAAAGGAAGGTGTTCATGACAGTGGCGGATTAGGGGAATCGGGGGAAAGATGAGATGAGGCTCCTGTACATGGTAACTGATGACCGGGAGGAGGGGGTACTGGCACACAGCTGTTGGGAGATTGAACAGCATACTTAAATTGACGGCGGGCGCGGGCTTCGACCATGGGACCCCTACGCTCATCGGTCACAGGCCCTACAATTATTTCCGGCATGAGGGGGGAGGGGGGGGGGGCAAATGACTCTCCAGCCACTTGGCCACAACGACCATTTTTCCGGGGTCCTTGTCACTAATACTCTGTCCACTTGTACGGTGTTGACGGTGTTTTTTCTATCGTGGAGGTGCATCCTTCCCCCTGCCTGCAGCGTATGCATCGAGCAGGAGACAGTGTGGCAGTATGCAAGTTGCACGCTGGATAGGAGCGGGCCCGCAACACCGCCATCATTCCGCACATCTGCATGCCCGTCGTGGGTTCTAACCGCGTATGAACCGTCCGCCGTAGCAAGGGCTGACTATCCGGCTACGTGGTACTCAAGTCCTGAAAAGGCCGGCATGATCGCGTAGACTATTACGCCAAATAATAATAATAATAATAATAATAATAATAAGAACTTAGCAAAGCAGTCCACACTCGGGGAAGGTTTTTGTTTTGACTTTGGTGCTGCCGGGTCTACCGCTGTGGCGCGACAAATGCACGGAATTCACTCGACTAAAACATGAACCTACCGATCCGAACCCATTCCAAGGCAATGCCGGTCAATCGGCGTCATGATAACTTCTCGAAACCAACAAGCCGCCAGATTCTGGACGGGCAGGTGCAGCACCATATGCGCGAAAGAAATTTGCTACATATCACACGCACGTTTGCTTCGATCGTGTGCCTTTTTAACACCCCCAACAGCAGAACCGATCGCAAAGATCGTGGTGCCAATCCGATAGTTGTGTTGTCTCTCAGGTAGCGAAATCGAAAATGCATGGACTTTGTAGCCGCAGCGGATGAAAATGTACGCATCAGAATCAAATAGTTTTGGGGTTTCCACACGCACACGCACACACACACACACACACACACACACACACACACACACACAAACACACACACACACGCACGCGAGCACGCACGCGAGCACACATGCACGTACGCGTGTACGCGGGCAGGCACCCGCGAAAGCGCAAACGCAAGCACGCACCCACGAAAGCGCGAACGCAAGCACGCACTCCCCTCCCCCCCCACCAGACCACCCCCCCCTCCCCGCATGATCGATTACGGCTACCGTATCGGTAGAACGGCTGGTTCAGCTTTCTTGTATCGCATCCTCATTCAAAGCGCCGGGCGGGGTGGGGGATCGCGACATGATAGAGTGAACGGTCACTTTCCCCGCGCTGTGTGCGTGTGTGTGTCGTGGCCCGAAAACTAGAGACAGATTTAGGCATATTTTTAAAAAAATATTTTATTGCCACTATACATTGTGCTACATGATGCTTAGAAGGTTGTTGAAGCATCAAACATGTTCAAATTAAAAAAAATTAGATTAGTGTTAGACGTTCTCCTACGCTTGTTTTAAATAGGCTTCTTCACCCTCAATTGGCAGGGGCATCGAATGGTCTCATCAGCAGCGGCACGAAATAAAATAAACCATCAATACACCGATAACACTTTAAATCCCAAAATGAACCAGCTTCTCCCGCATCGTCAAGGTCACACACGAATAAATAAATGCTAACACCCACCAATTACAATACACAACCGCAATGTACATATACACCAACGCATACACACTGATTAGCTGACGGCGAAAGGCACGGGCTGAAGCGCAAGTATAAGGCAAGGCAGGGAGGGGAGAGGGAGTAAGGGGAAGAGGAGGAAGAAGGAATGGGCGCCAAATTTTTTTTTTGGCCGTTTTTTTTCTCCGCCGTTTGAAATAGTTCATCCATTCCTTCAACAGATGGCGCTCGTTCCGCAACTAAAACCTGCAATAAATACGCTGGCTATCGTAGTTTCGGCTGAAGTCCAGCGCTGTTTTTTGCGTATTTTTTGACACAAAACGACGCAAAAAACTACGCAGAAAACTGCTCGAATCTGCGCAGCGGGTTTGCACAGGGGGATGATTTCTTCCGTCGCTTTGCGCAGCGGGCAGGGACGGGCTCGACGAGCTGCTCGACAAATTTGCCGTTGGAGAGAAAAGGAAGGAATGATAAAATTCTCCGAACGCCATGATTTCTTCCGTCGCTTTGCGCAGCGGGTAAACTCCTACCGAAAACTACCGATAAAATTTTGATGCGCCTACCGAAAACCGCAAAAATAATCTGGCCACTCTGCACACACAAACACATATACAGTATGTACCCGTGATACGCGCTTTATGCGTTACAGGGTTTCCCACGATTTATTGGTCAGTTCCCATGATTTTTTGGTGCGTTCCCACGATTTTTTGACCGTATCCCATAGATTTTTGGTTCGTTCCCATAATTTATTGGTATTTTCCGATTGGATATCAATACAATTGGACCACAAAATTCTGGTAAACGGCCAAAAAATCGTGAGAACGCACCAAAAAAATATGAGAACCCACCAAAAAATGATGGGAACCAACCAATAAATCGTGGGAAACCCTGTATTGCTACTTTTATACACTCTATCATTTATTTGATACGGTTAGTGTACAAAACTCACATATTTATGGCTTTTAAGTGGATTAAATTTTTTAAAGTTAAATTGTTTAATTTATATGTGATGGGAAAAATGAAGTTTTCGTCAGAATCGATTCTGGCTGGTGTCCAATGATGCTACGTATTGATAGTTGTATCGATGGGTTAATATAATTTTTATTCCGGAATTGGATCGTTCCGACTCCGGAACTTAACGGAGTTGGACTCGGAGCTACTCCGGGCTGTTTTAGCGAAGGGAAGGTGTGGGGAGGGGGGAGAGTGCACGAGAAAAACTCCCGATTCATCGACTCCGAATCCAGAGCAGTCCGGATCAATCCAATAGGTTTTTTTTTTTAATCTGACGGAAAAGGTCAATATTATTGCAAGACGGAAATATTTTAAACATAAAGAAAATTGTTATACTGAATCGTACATATTCGATGCTTTACTTGAAAGATAACACATTCATCAAAAATTGTCTGTAAAACAAAGAACAGTCATTTTGGGAATCAGCAATTGCTACGACAACCTATACTACTTGCTCGGACTCTGCCGGACTAGTTCAGACTCAAGTCCCATTCGGAGTTATCCTGATTGATCAGGACAGGTCCAGACTGATCCGGAGTCGAATTCGGTTATAACCCAGAATAAAACATGAGTCGGATTCATATTTTGCGTACCGAAGTCAGAGTTCTCCCAAGACTTCGCTCCGGATTACCCATCACTAATAGATAGCCACAAAGAAGGATTTAATCCTGATTCCTGTTACCGGAGCAAATTGCAATTCCCAGGTCGATTGGGATTCCGGAGTCGATTCTGACCCCGAAGTCAACTCCGAAATCGGCCACGGAATTGACTCCGGAATCGGCTCCGGAATTTACTCCGGAATCGGAATCGGTTGCGGTATTGATTCCGAACACGAAATTGGAATCGAGTAGGTCCGATTCGGAGCTCCCACTACTACAATGTATACTGCATTGGACAATTCTTGATGCAAATTGTACTGATTTGACATTTGATCTGTATAATTTAGAAAATCGCGTATCTACGAAACCGCGTAACTCGGGAACAGACTGTACATTCACGTGTATGTATACGTGCCAGCAGGTTTGAAATTTTGGAGCAATTGCTTTTATTACTTTAAAAGATATATAAATCATTTGGTCTTATCCACCTCTTTAAATTTCAACTGTAATGTCCACTTGATATTCAACATTTTTCTTACAACTACCTACTTTCTTAAATATACCTTATCACGGTATAGAAATCCGATCACGCAATTTTATAGAACGTATCGTAACAGTTGCTTAGCATCTTGGAGAAATCATCACTATCATTTCTGGTCTCGCTAATACTCGCATCGTGGCTCTTCTTCATGTGTGCATTGCGCTGTACCTTGTACTTGTACGACTTATCGCAGAACGTGCAGTCAAACGTGACGCCGCTGTGCGTTAGCTGATGTGCCGCTTTGGCGGTTCGGCTTTTGAACTTCTTGGGACAGTGCAGACAGGAGTACGGTTTTTGCGTTGTATGCACATTAGCGTGCAATTTTAACGATTGGCTGGTAGGAAAGGTAGAAAATAAACATGAATCGCAGTTTGTGCTATTGCTTCCTGGTCCAATGTGTCCGTAGGCCAGTGGGTGCTCTACGCATCGCACCGTTTAGCTTACCTGGTTTTAAAACTCTTGCCGCACGTGGGACAGTCATAGTTGCTGTCGGTCAGATGAAACCGCTTTATGTGGTCCCGCAAGCCGTTGGGATGCCGGAACACATTACCGCACACGTCGCACTTGTACGATTCTCCAATTCCATGCTTAGCGCGCTGAAGTAAAAAAAGCGTGAAACATTAACGGCGTGACAAAAAAAACCCATATGCTCCAACTTACCATGTGCGAGGTGTAGATGTTTTTGTGTGTAAACCCCTGGCCGCACAGTTCGCAGGATTTGACCACCTTCTTCAAGTGCACCGCCTGCACGTGGCGCATCAGGTTGGCCGGGTCCTTCATTCGCGTCGGCCAGTGCGGACAAGCATATTTCGTTGCGGTCGTGTGGCAGGCACGGTGCAACGTCAGATTGTTTACCAGCTTGCCACACGTCGGGCAGAGCTGCTTTGGCCGGTTTCTGTGCGCGGGAGCGGCGATGCTGCCGCCATCCACCGATGCCACGTTCGTCGCTTTTCGTTTCAATTTCGGCCGCTTCAATCGTTTGCCAGTACTAGGTGGAAGGGTTGGGCTTGCGTCAGTATCGTTATCTCGTTCGGCCTCCGGCTTAATTTCGTACGGTGCGATATAATTTTCCGAACAATATCCATCAGCCGATTGGGGCGAATCGCGTGTGAACTCTTCGACGCTGTACTGCCATTCCGGCACATCCTCAGTTAATTTCGTTTGCTTTTCACACACTATTTCAATTTCTAATTGTTCTACCTTTACGCTCGATGCTGCTGCTGGCAGTGTTGCGTCAGGACGTTCTTCCTCCTGCCCGTATATAACGCTACTACTGTACAGCTGCTCGAAAAGCGCACTATTGGCTAGGCAGTTGTCTCGAAAGGCGACAGATTGTTTTAATTTTTCGGCACAATCCCGACACAGCGCGTATAAGCCATGTTCTTCGTGATGTAGCTGCGAAACGTTGGGACCGTGTGTTAGTTATTTGGAAGTGAAGCAACGCGCCTCATGCTGCCTGTTACCTGGATGCCTGTAAAGCGTTCTACACTCTCTATCGTAAGAGATCCGTCCAGTGAGGTTGCGATTAGATCGAGGCGGGTTTCATTATCGCACAGACAAAACCGACAAATGGGAAACATTGTACTCTCCGGTCCAGTGTCGTCCGTGTTTACACTTGCTGGATGGGTGGATAAACAATGCCAAAAGAGAAAATTTTCATAACAAAACATTGACAGCGAAGCCAGGCACAGGGTGATTGTGAAATCGTTCGTTCGGTTATTTAAATATTAACTGATTTTTGCTTGAGGCGAATGACTACGCTCAAAATCTCTATAAAAATGATTAAAAAGGGAGAGATGATGGGGATAACGTGTGGTAACAGTGAACGCAACAATCAACTACCTTTTCATTATTATTTTCTCTTTCAAGTAGCTTTTGGTTTGCTTTGGTAATCGTAGAGAACTTCTGATTTTACGTATTCGCCTTGGAAATGATTAATTCTCCTACTAATATTCTTCCCGGGGCGAGTACTCTCATCTAAAATCTACGCTTGAGTATCCGTTATTTGCTCCGTCTCTTCGGAGGTCGCTCGCTCTAACGGTGCAGTACTGTCTGATTCGCTATCCGGATGCGTTTTCCTTAGGTGCATCATGAGCTGGGCCTTGTACCGATAGGATTTGTCGCAGTGTCTGCAGCGGAAAACAACGCCCGTATGGGTAATCTCATGAATTGTCCTAGCATAGCGATACTTAAACCGCTTCGGGCATTGTCGGCACACGTACGGTTGCTCCGTCGAGTGGACCGGCTGATGTCTTTTCAGTCTCTCGCTGGAAGTAATCGAAACATGCAGTGAATATACGGGCTGGTTTTCTCATTGTGAGGTTGCAAAGCTGCGATTCTTACGGAGTTCGAAACACCATGCCACAGGTAGCGCAAGGAAACGTCTCGTTGAGATGAACGCTTCGGAAATGGTTTCGCAGCGCACCTTGATGTCTGAATTTGACGAAACACACACTGCAGTCGTATGTTCTGCCAATGTTATGCTGCGAGCGCTGCAACAACAGTAAGATGAGACAATTAGTTTGTGCTGTGAATGTTAATGTACACGCGAAAGGCTAGCATCACAGGAGACGCTTACCATGTGCGAAACGTAATTATTCTTGTGGGTAAACCCTTTCCCACACAGTTCGCAATACATTATTATCCTCTTCTCGTGCACCTGTTTAACGTGGCGCATCAAATTGCACTTGTTGATCATCTTCACAGGACAGTGCGGACATGCAAAGTTAGCCTGCTTGTTGTGGCTAGCGATATGCCCATCGATATTTGTAATCCAGATGCCACACACGTAGCAGAGCACTTTCTTATGCTTCGGGGCCTTGGGTTTCAAAGATGGGTCACTTTCACTCTTCAGTAGCGTTGGTGTTCGACTGGGTTGCTTGGTGGCGTCTGACCGGGTGGCATAAGAGTCTGCTTTTCTTCGTCGCGGTTTCCCTTTCCGTTTCGTTTCGTCAGTATCAGTATCATCGGAGAAAGGTTCTCCAAGCTCGATATAGTTGGCTGAGTAGGGCGCGTTGTACTCTTCTGCTTCCGCGACCTCTTCGCAGGAGACTGTTCCTTTGGCATCTTGATTGGAAATTATCTGTACGCTTGTGTCTTCGTCGTACAGTTCAGTTTCAACAAGCTCATCGGGGTGCATATCAAATTTCAACTCCAACGGATCGGCATCAGGCAGCACCATTGGATAGTATCTGAGGTTTGCCGGGTCTTTTTTGCCAACAGAGGATGACACAACGCACAGCCGACGGAAGGTGCAATCATTGCGAATACATGCGTATCGGAAGTCGGTAGACTTTTTCAGACTGCCCAAGCATTCAAAACATATCGCGCAACGCAACACATCGTCCGGAAAAATCTGCAATGAAAGAATTCAAAGTCATGCACATGGCGAAGTGTTTGTTTATTTATTTTTCCAATTGATATAACTTATTGAACGTATCTGCACGAGGGTCCGGATGGATAAGGAACTTGTTTCAAAGGATATCTAAACCACGGTCACTAGTGAACCGCTCGGCAATTCCTTAAAAATTGTTTTTTCTTACCGGTATGCCAGTGAATCGTCGTACATCTTCGATCGTCAGGGAAGAGCATATCGTTTTTGCGATCAGAAGCAACTGTTTCTTCTCCTGGCACAAACAAAACCGACAGATAGATGATAATTCTTGTGGAATGATCGCCATTCGGAACCGGAAACAGGATCTGTTGGTAAACAAAGTCGATGGATCGATTGTCAAAATCCGACAAGGTCAACATAGATCAAGATGTATGAGGTTGTGTGATGTGCAATCATGTGTTCTTCTATTCAATTTTCTGTGTGTACATCAAATGTTGGAAAACCAACCAATGCTGGAACAAATATCTAGCAAGCACAGGAACATTAACTGATTCGTGTCCTATCACATCTACGAACTTATGTCCTATCATATCTACGAACTTAGCTGACCCGGATCTGATCCAGAACGTACCTCGGTCCTGGGGTAGATATGAATGTAGTCGTCCAATTCAAAATAACTTCGTTCCGTCCAGGAACTATTCCGAGACCCTTGTTCTTCCTCGATACGATGACGAACCGATTTGTGGTTTAGCAACAATGAAGGAATTCAAGCGAAGCTCATTTAGTGTTGGGTAAATCTGATTCAGATGCATGAATCTGGATGAATCTTTGAAATGATCTCGGTCTGAATCTGAATCTCGGTTAGAAAGATTCATGAATCTCGGTTAGAAAGATTCATGAATCTCGAAAGATTCTTATATCTCGAAAGATTAACGAATCTATAGGGATTCATTAATTTCAAGAGATTCATAAATCTCCCAGGGTTCATAGAGCTTGAGCTTTTTGTTTTAGCTTTTAACAACCTACCTGGTCATGCCAGTCTTTAGAGGCTTTCGAGACTTCTTTGGAAAGTATCACGCAACTGGATAGTTTGTTTTGATACGGAGAGACGGTCTATGCGAGGCTTCAACCCACAACGGATTAGTTTTACGTGGGATTGGACAAATTCAGTATTTTGAAAATCATACATTTCTAAAGATTCATGAATCCCTGGAGATATATGAACTATAAAGGATTTATGAGTCTTATAAATGCATGAACCTTAGGTGATTTGTGAATCCTTGGATAGTCATATTTAGAGACTCATGAATCTTTCATGATCGACTAGAGATTCGCATCACTATTCACTAAAGATCACAATATGAATGAATCTCAACGAAAGATTCATGAAACGCAACTCTAAACTCATTGTACTGAATTCATTAAAATGTTACTTAAAATACATTGTATAGTATTATACAATGATTCCTTTATTAAAACGTACAAAATAATCAGTTACAGTATGAATCTTGCAGGTGCATCTATGTACAATTTCTGGCCCGTCGTCATGACGAATTTCAATTCCACACAACATATTGTTTTTTTTTTTCATTTCACATTTCATTTAACGGAGGGCAACTCTAGGAATCATTCCCGTGATCTTGTTAACGAGTAAAGCAACTGAAAAAAAAACATGATGAGACCCACCACAATCCCAGCCGTGTCGAGTTGGAGCATCACAGGGCCTATGGGGTGACCTGTACCGGTTCTTATTTAAAGTTGAGTTAAAAAAACACATCTCTATCAAACGACCTGTTGTAGTTTGCACTCTTCCGCATCAACCCTTTTTCACTCCTTCTGTCCATTTGCATAGAAAATCACACCTCGCATACGCCTCGAACAAATCATTTCGAGCAGGTTTTCCCTATGCTGTGAAACTTTTTTAAATGATCTTCCAAACCACAGGAACGGGCAAATTGTTTCGAGCACACCTGACACTCAAACGATTCTCCAGCGTCCTGATGCATGCGCTGAAATTGCAATGGTAGTTCGACTTTAGTTCGAAAACACGCTTCAACAGAGGGTATGACAAACTTCTGCTTTCCATTCCCTACTATTTCCACTTACCATGTGGTATCGGTAGGTTTTGTGATGGATAAAGCCCTTGCCGCATATTTCACACCGCTTGCCAACCGTTTTCAGGTGCACCGTTTGGATGTGTTGCGCCAGATTGCCCTTCTGCTTCATCCGCACCGGACAGTGCGGGCAGCCGTAGGTGGCTTCCTCCTGGTGGATCAGTATATGGCTCGGTATATGGTTCACGAATATGCCGCACCAGTCGCACAGGTGTAGTTTGCGCTTGCCGCGCATTCGCTCATCTGTAGATATACACCCGGAGGAGGAAAAAAAAACAAGCTGTATGGGACTGTCACTGGCCACATCGGCCTACCAAACCTCGTTACCTCGTTTCGATTTTCGGTCCCGCTTTCTAGATTCACTATCTCGCTCGAGCAGCATGTAGTCTACACCGTCATCATCGGACATCGGTTCGCCGAGCTCGATGTAGTTGGCCGAGTAGCGGAAATCGTCCAGCTGGTCCAGCGCCTCCTCACTGTTGCTCACACTCATGCCCTCCGTGCCCTCCAGAATGTACTCCTCCTCTTCGTACCGCACGTCCGCGTCCGGGTCGCTCTTTGGGCTGGACGGTCCGGTCCACTGCTCTATCGTGTAGACGTCCATCGGTTGCTGTTCCTGTACTTCGTACACTTTTTGTTCCTCATCCTCCTCATCGAACTCGCTTTCCAGATACTCAACGGTGTCGTCGTACGCACTCTCGGCACTGGCCGCCAGCACGTTGCTCAGCTCATGGAAAAGCGTATCATTGTTCAGGCAGGTGTTACGGAAGTTGGCCGAAATTTTCAAACTGTTCGTACACTCCAGGCACATTGTGTACGTTACGTAGCCGTCGGTGCTTATCTGCAAAATAAAGCAAATTGATCGGTTTGCTAGCAAGCGTTGCTTCATGGAGGCACCGAGCACTGTCGCGAGGAACACGCACCTTAAGCCCGGAAAACCGCTGTACATCCTCGATCGTTAGCGAAGCGTCCAGCATTTTCACGATTGGAATGAGATACTCTTCGTCCTGGTTTAGACAAAATCGGCAAATGTTCGATATTTCCTGCTTGATGGACGCCATCCCGAGCAACGCAGCAGCGGTTTCAGCACATCGAAGGAATACGTTTTGTTGACAAACAGTGCGATAGCTGCAGCAAATGTCAAATTCGCGCGCACTCTCGCTCGCACACACACACACACCTTTGGTTGGAGAAAAAGGGCGCAACAGTACAGGGTGATTCGCTGCAGCGTTGTTCATTTAGCAAAGAAAGGGCTCAGCTAGTGATGAACAAAATGGGTCTGCAGCCAGATTTGGATTGATGCGAATCCAGCTGCTGTCGGATTCGAATCCGGATCAACTCCGGAGTTATTGGGGAGAGTGCTCTTTTGGGATGTAATAATGTTGAGCCTTGTAGTTGTTGGGTAAATTTAATCATCTTTAGTAAACTATTCATCCTTTTGGTCCTTTGAGTCGTTCGAGTTGATGACTGTCCCGTGGCACCCTTATTTGTGTAGCTATGAATACAGCAATATTAGCTAGGAGCTAGGGTTGCTTGCAAGCTTGCTTTAGTAGTGTATAAATATTTTGCTCTACGAATTAACACACTAGTGAAACGAATTCGATAGTCGCCATTTGAATCCGATCTGAGTAATCCGGATTCAATCGTAGCCAATTGAATCTGTACTCGTTCGGGAGTAGCCTGATTCGAAGCCATATTTATTCCGGAGTCGCATCCGAATTAACAACGTTGGAGTCGGAGTGGATTCACGAATCCAATCCGGAGCTACCATCACTAGGCTAAGCTACAGGGTTGGTCGGAAAATGGATTTTCGCAACTACGTATCCCGTTTTTTATCAACTCGATCTGCAAACAGTATTCTGGTCCTGGAATTTTTACCCGTGCGGGAGCATGAAAGAAATGAACTTGGCAGCATTTGCACAATGATTTCTGTATTTCAATTCACGAAACCACGCGTTTTTCTTCCAACCTTTACACTTCTAATAAATATTACCAAGCGCCTTCAGTTTTCGACATACTCGATAACGGTCGATTCCCCTTCCGCCGTACCCTCACCGTGTGGTGGCGTTTCTGCGTCGTTTTCGCCACCTTCGAACGGGTGCTCCTTTTTGATGTGCGCATTGACGAGATACTTGTACCGGTACGTTTTGCCACACAGGGAGCAACCGAACAGGATGCCGCTGTGGGTGAACTCGTGCTTTTTCCTGGAGGTGTCGCTTTTGAATCGCTTCGGGCACTGGCTGCACATAAACGGCTGCTCTTTAGAATGGACTAGCTGGTGACGCTTGAGCATGTCGCTGCAACGTAACGTAAAAACGTAAGCAATCGTTAGTTATGAGCTGCACAAGAAGCTTCCCGTTAACAGCACGTTAACTTACAGCATCTTGAATAGTTTGCCACAGATGGGACAGGCGTGCTCCTGCACGCCATGAAACCGTTTCACGTGCTTTCGCAGCACACAGGCGTCCGGGAATGTTCTCGAGCACACCCGGCACTCGTGCAGCTCACCGATCCCGTGCTGTGCGTACTAAAAACATAAAGCAAAGCATTGGGGTTAGAAAAAAAAAGACAAAAATGTTTTTTTCCGTCCAAAGGATAACGCCAAACGTACCATGTGCGACCGGTAGGTAGAGTAATGGGTGAACCCAATGTCACAGATTTCGCACGTCTTTATGTTCACCTTCAGGTGGACGGCTTGTACGTGGCGCAGCAGATTCGATGAATTGCTCATCCGTATCGAACAGTGCGGACAGGCGTGGCCCATCTCCTTGCTGTGTGTTGCACGGTGCGTTGCAATGTTTGTCACCACCTTACCGCACGTTTCGCAGAGTGGCTTCTGACGCTTGCGCTTGGTGCGGCGAAATAGAATGCTCGTCGAGGTGGCAGCGCGAGTATTACTGCCAGCTTGTCCGTTCCGCACTAACACGAGCTTGGCCCGTCTGGTGCGTGAACCAGTCCAGCAGGTAAGATTATCATTCTTACTTAATGCAGCTACGGCTTCCTCCCCATCAGTGGGCGGTTCACCCAGCTCTATGTAGTTGGCAGAGTAGAGCGGATCGTCTTGTTCCGTCGACTGCTGCATCGTTGCTTCGTCTTCATGGCGTTTAGGCGGACTGGTTTCCGAGATAGCTGTGCCGTCATCATAATCAACGGAAGCGATGACCGCTTCCCTGTACTCCATTGTATCATCGTTTGTGGAGCTTGTATTCCGTTTCGTTCGCGTTCGATTTGGCTCATCATCATCATCCTGTTCGAAGTCCGTTTCGTCGTCGGAAGGCGTGAAACCATCGTTTATATGATCAGTGATCTCAAAATCTAATGGATCCTCCAGGACTGGATCATCGTTTTGGACATCATCAGTAGCACCTTGCACGTCGGTGAAACGCGACCTTGAGCAGAGCTGCCGGAACAGGTAGTCGTTGCTGATGCAGTTATTCCGGAATGCCGAAGCCTTTTTAAGCTTGCTCGTGCACTCCAAGCATACCGCCTGCGTCGTTGTTTGATCCGAACATATCTGTAGAAGCACGCAAAGCAATTTTACTTCACTCAATCTCACTTCATCAATGCTTCGCACTATTCAGCCGTGCCGAACTTACTTCAATTCCTGTTAACTGTTGCACATTTTCGATTGAGAGCGACGCGTCCAGGATCTCATCGAGCAGAATGATTCGTTCGTCTTCGTGGGACAAACAAAATCGGCAAACGTTTAGCAACCCCTGCGATGCGATCGCCATACTGCGGGCGAAAACTAGAGAAGGATTGTTGGTAAACAAATTTCCAACGAAACGGATTGTCAAAACGGCGCCCATTTATATCGCACAGGGTGGTTCCGAACGAGTACGGCGACGAGAGAAAAGATTGCTTTTCCAGCACACGCGTGTACTTTTATGGCAATAATGATTTTAATTATATTTTTGGATTTATTTTTTTTCTACGTAACTAAGTGATGTGCTCTTTGGAGCGCACCCACGACTCCGATTCGAATCCGGCCTGCTCCGGCCGATTTTGGACGACTTTGAACGACTCCGGTCGACTCTGGATGACTTCGACTCCAACCGATTGTGGATGACTCTGGACGACTCCAACGACTCTGAATGACTCCAAACGACTCTGGCCGACTCCCAACGACTCCGACGGCTCTGGACAATTCCAAACGACTCGAAATGACTCCGGATGACTCCAACTCCCAACGACTCTGGTCGACTCCGGACAACTACGGACGATTCCGAGAGATTCCGAACGACTCCGGATGATACTGGGTGGACCTACCATCCGAAGTCGACTTCGAAATTATCGGAGTCGGATCGGAGTCGACTCCGGATTGTTTTCATCTTAACTAGTGTAACCAAACACGTTATTTTCACTTGCATTCAAAGCTGTGAAATCGTTTGAAGTGATCTCTCTGCGTGAATTGATTGCTGAACGTTTTGCTGCAATCTTTGCATTCAAATCTTTTCCCAGTGGATTCATGAGTCAGCTAAAATGTAGAGAGGGCGAAAGAAGCTCCGGTTTTTAGATCATAATTTGGACATTATTTGTATGAATCATACATTCCACTACCTACCATATGATATCGATACGTTTTGTGGTGTACGAAGCCCTTCCCGCAGATGCCGCACGTTTTGCCGACCGTTTTAAAGTGCACCGTGTTGATGTGGGCCATGATGTTGCTCTTCTGCTTCATCTTCACTGGACAGTGCGGGCACCCGTACAGCGACTCCTGCCGATGATTTAGCAGATGCCGGCGTACCCCGATCACGAACACGCCGCACACTTCGCAGAGCGTCTTCGGGCGCACACAGAGGCCCGCTTTGTACTTTTTAATGTAGTAGCCCGGGCTCTGATCAACGATCGATGCATCTAGGATTTTCCGCTTCTTTCCCTTGCTCTTGCCCGGTCGGCGAACGTTGGGCTGCACGTTTTCAAGCAGATCGGCGCCACTTCGTGTACTTTCTCTCTGTTTTGCCGATCTTAGCAAGAGGGTATTTGTCCGACTTTCGTCAGTGAGCGAATAGTACGGATCGCCGGGCGTAATATAGTTCGCAGAGTACAACTCTGCATCATCGTCCTGCCATTCTGGCGAGCTGATTGGACTGCGCTGTTGTTCATCATAACTGTACCCCTCCAGTGTGAGTTCTTCAAATCCGATTGTATGGTCGCTCAATTGCTCCGTCTCCTGCTTCTCATCATTGTCCGATAATTCTTCACACTCCCAATCTTCATAGTACGCGCGCTCTGCACTGTAAATGAGCGTCATGAACAGCTCCTGGAATTTAATATCGTTTCTTAAGCAGATGCATCGGAATTCTGCAGCCGTTCTCAGCCTGTTTGCACACTCGTGGCAGATGGCGTACGTCGCAAAGTCCTCGTCTGGGTTTATCTGAAAGTGGAACACACAATCTCTTGAGTTCACCCGAGAGCGTATACGATCTCTTCATAGAGCGAGGATTTCTGCTCACCTGTATTCCGGTAAATCGTTCCACATCTGCGTGCGTAAGTGAAGCACTGAAGGTTGCTGTGATCGGACAGAGGCGCTGTTCGTCCTCGCACAGGCAGAACCTGCAGATGGGCACAATTTCTTGCAGTGCATTCGCCATCCCCGATTTCGAATGCTGGTTAGTTGTCAAACAAATATCAGCTGAGATTCAAACGTCAAACATATGTTTTTGTTCACAACAAAACGGTGGAGTTTTTTTTATTCGTCAAAATCTTCACAGGGTGGTTGCGAATTACAAGCCCTCAAGCCGTCATCTTACGACGCGCTACCCTTTGCCAACCGTCAAACAGTCTGCACGCACACAGAACCGGAACATCTTGGGACTGGATGGGCATTTCTCCGAACTCGACACATTTTACCATAAAATAATAGTAAAAAAAGTACTCGCAGTGAGAAAATATCCCGAGAACATTGTGATACGTTCGCAGAACAAGGATAGAACGGGTGAAACAAGAGCACAACGCCGTTCAAACAAAGTGCGCAGACTGTGTGTGTGTGTTTTGTGGTTTGATAGGAAATATGCCGCCAACGGCTGAACCGCCAACCATGCCCAAGAAAGAAGCATCAGCTGCTGTGCCCAAAAAAAACAAAGTTTCGCTCAATATATTCTATCCACCCTTTGTACCGGAACTTCTTGACTTTTGGTTTCTTGCCTTGGAAGCCACGTTTATTATGAATGGCCACTATTCGGACAGGTACAGGTACAATGCGCTCATCACTTGCCTAGGCAGCCGCGCCAAAATGGTTCGCAAGACGATCCAAATGTGTAGTACGTTAAACTCGAAGAAAAAGTACAAAATCCTCAAAGCTGCCGTACGTGCCTGCTATCCTACGGTAGAAGAACAGACACCCGCCACCACACCTCACCCGCTCACCACCTTGAAGCTTGGCGAACGGAAGCCGTCCGAGCTGCTAGCCGAAATGCGTCTCTTGGGCAAAGGTTGCCCGGATTCATTGCTCGAATACGTTTGGCTTCGTGCACTGCCGGCTTCGATACAATCGGCCGTTAGTGTGCATGTCGATGCCGTAGAGATACCTTCAATCGACGACTTGGCTGCCAAGGCGGACAAGATGTTGGAGAAATTACGCCGCGCGGAGGAACGAGCCAAACAAAACAAAATCACAAAGCAGCAAATGTCAGAAGTTACTGCATTGATGGATAAAATTATGAAAACAAGCGAAGAGCTTCGACTCCTCTCCGCTTCTACCTCCAAACCGCAGGATTCGAGTAGTACCGTTTCCTGGACCTGCTGGTATCATAGCATCTACGGCAAACAGGCGTACAATTGCGAGGTGCGCAATAAAAACGATTCTACTATTAAGTGCGATTTCTTAGCCAGAAATCCATAATGCAAATTTTAAAATATCTCGCGAAATCTCTAATTGATCTTTTTAAACCAGAATTTCAAACTATAGCCATCGATCATTTGACAATGTATTAAATCTGTTAAAAAACAGAACAAAAATAACAAGTTACTTAACGCACATTAATCTAGAACATCCGAATTCCCATGTTTAGGCGAAGTCGGAAGGAGTCCCAAAGTGGTCATGGAATAAAATCCTACACCAGCATCGATTTAGGCTCCACCTAGCGATCGAGTGAATCGCTTCAAGATGATTCAAGATGATGATCACACAAAAAAACGTTGTCATGTGGGACTTTTGATACGAAACGGAAGGGTAATCGTTTCCTCCACTATTTTAGTTGTATTTTACATTACATCTATACATTATACATAGATATTCGTCATTACACGATGTCCTTCAAATTTAACCGTAAACGTATCGTGAATCATGTTTGTAGAGCGATGTGAACGTTACTGATAAAATAACGTCTAATTTAGCGAAACAAGGAATGGAACATAACTATTCTAAACTATTCTGGAGGTTCAATGAATTCTATGCTGATATAACAAAAAATCCAATTTCTAAAATGAAACATTATTAAGTAACAAAGCATAACAAATGTACTCTAGGACCTGTGGAACTAATTACGGCGGGATCGCTTAGTTTGATGTAATGAAGCAGAACAGAAAGGACACTTGGGCCTAGGGCAGTTACTACGGGTCCAATCCGAACCACTAGTTCCATCCGGAGTCGGAGACGTTCAGAATCGTTCAGAGACGCAGTCGTCCGGATTCGCCCGCAGTCCAGCCAACTCCGGCGACTCTGACTTAAACCAATTCCGGAGGACTCCGACGACTTCGAACAACTCCGGATGACTCCGACTCCAAGGACTCCCAACGACATCGGACGACTTCGGGCGATTCCGAGCGACTCCGCATAAAACTGGACGGACCTAGGGATCGGAGTCGGTTCCGGAATTATCGAAGTCGGATCGTAGTTGACTCCGGATGTTTGCCACCTTTAACCATCACTATTTGTGATAATTACTTTTAACTTATCTTGTTCATTTTTGTTTTCCTACGCAGCGAACTGTTTAAATGTTATCTTCGTTTCATTGTTTACTTTTTTGTTCTGTTAAGACTATAGTCAACATTCCCCATGTACTGCGTGCTGCTGCAGTTGTGCACAGTAATTTATTTGTTTTGTCACTAACTGCCAAAAAATTTCCATTTTGTCTAATGTATTCCTTTCTTTCTGTTCAAAGTGTAACGTTGATGCCCTGGTGAACCGGTAATAACAGGGGGAAAATATTCTCCAACTACTACCGTACGATGACACAGGATTGGCAAAGGCAACAAAATTGCAGTTCCGCTCTCACCGTTTATTTCTTGTTTTGTGTGTGGATCAATTCACTCATTGCTCAGACCTTCCGTCGGGTGCATTTTACGACGGTGTATATTAAGCAGCGTTTTGTACCGATAGGTTTTGTCGCACAGCGTGCATTTGAACTGGATGCCGCTGTGCGTGCGTAAATGGATGGATCTAGTTTTGGCGCTTTTAAACTGCTTCGGACACCGCGGGCATGCGTACGGCCTTTCCGTGCTGTGAACTAGCTGATGATTTTGAAGTGCTCTCCTGCAAATAAACAACAAAAGAGCGGTAAAAACCGTTTGATAACATTGTGCAGGGTACATCTGTTGTACGGATGCAAATCTTACCTCATTTTGAACGTTTTGTCACACAACGAGCAGCTGTAACTCTCCATTTCGTGATACCTTCTGATGTGCTCTCTCACGCTGCTCCTGTGGTTGAACTTCTTTCCGCACACTTTGCACTCATGCTGCGTCCCGATGCCGTGGTGTGATAGCTGCAAACATATGGCACGATTGTTGCCTGTGTAGTAATTGTGTAAGGATTTCCCTTGCCCATTCAACATCGCTTTTCAAATTGCGTTCTTACCATATGCGATTCGTAGCCATTTTTGTGCGTAAATCCTTTGCCGCATTGTTTGCACGTCTTCACTATCCTGCGCTCGTGTACCGCCTGCACGTGCCGCATCATGTTGGCCGAGTGCGTCATGCGGACGGGACAGTGCGGACACGCGTACCGGGCCTCCTGCTTGTGGCTGACGATGTGCGACACGATATCGCTCACCATCTTCCCGCACATTTCGCACAGATACCGCTGGCGCCGATACTTCGACAGGTCCAGCAGGTGGTACATTTCGTTCGAAATGTACTCTTGCTCAATTTTTGACTGCGTGTAGGCTCGTTGCGGTTTGCGCATGATGGCGTTGTACATTTCCGCTATGAAGCTGTCGTCGTCGCTGGAGCCCCGCGCGTCATCGTCCAAATCTTCGCCCGGTGCGATGTAGTTAGCCGAGTACAGTTCTTCTTCCACTAGCTCATCCTTCACGCCACGATCGGTCGCTGGTGGGATAGAGGAGCTTGCGAGCACCATCGACTGTGTGGTGGGTTGTTCGCTTGAGAAGCATGAAGATCCTTCTTCTTCTTCTTCTTCTTCTTCTTCTACCTCTACTTCTTCTACTTCTTCTACTTCTTCTACTTCTTCTTCTTCTGACACACTCGTCGCTCGGGAAGAGGATGCCTTCGGAACGACACTTTCCAACTGCCGGTTAACACACGGGTCGGTACTGTGATTAGCCGCTGCAGCATCTACTTCATCCAGTATGTCATCAGCACACATTTGTGGGTAAATTTTACGTAAATAGGCATCGTTCCTTAAGCAAGACCGCCGGAAGACAGCATACTTGTACAATCGGATGGAGCAATCGGCACATATGGCATCGTGAATGTTTTCGTCCGGTTCGATCTACAAAGACAAGCGCGGGCATTAATTTTAACGCCGAAAGGGACGCGGGAGACAAGGCAATCGGCAATCGGCAGGCCTCCTAACTTACAACGATGCCCGTGAATCGTTCTATATTGTCGACCGTGATGTGCTCGTCCAGTGCGTTCCTGATCGGGATAAGAAGATCTTCGTCCTGGCTTAAACAAAATCGACAAAAGTTCCACATTTCCTGCACAACTAGCTCCATGGTTGGTTTCTGTTACGGTAGCAGCGAACGGCAGATAAACACCAAACAGCCCAAAACAGCCACAATTCACACTGAAGCGAAACGTTGTTTGTGTTGTTTTGACAGCCTGCCACAGGACCAAAGGCAGCACAGGGTGACTAGTCGCAGTTGTGCGGGGTGTTCAATAAGTTCGAATACAACTTTTCATCGTTGTGTAGTAGTGATGGCCGGGACGACCCAAACCTATCGGGTTGTAGCCATCTGTAAGGGAACGGTCAGAACCTCGCCGCATGCGATTTTCCCGTAAGCTTTTGTATGGGATTTGACGTTAATGACAGCACTTGCGAATCTGCCGCATGCGGCAATGCGGCAAAATCAAAATCAATTAATTTTGCCGCATCGCCGCATGCGATTTTATTTCAGATGTCAAAAGTCTAAAGTCATATCATATAATGATTATCTCTATAAAGAAATAACCAAATATCATAATAAAGCCTCGAAAAGCTAGAAAATTGAGGAAACTCTTTTCTTGCCGCATGCGGCAAAATCGCATGCGGCGAGGTTCTGACCGTTCCCTAAGCAAACCGGAGTCGTTCGGTTGAACCCGAAAGATACAAGTAGGTTCGATAGGTGTAAGAAAGCATAAGTGACTCCGCCCTGTTGGTGCAATGAATTTGGTTCGGGTCGGGCCAAGGTGGGTTCATTCCACAGTGGCGTGGTTGCAGCGAGTTCGGGTCGACCCGAATTGTTCAGTAGGTGCGAGAAAGCATAAGCGATTCGGACCCGTTGGTCCCGTCGGGTATTGAATCTACCTTGACCCTACCCAACCCGAACTCGCTTCACCAACGGGTCGGAGTTGTTTATGCTTTTTCTCGCACCTACTGAACCGTTCGGGTCGACCCAAACTCGCTGCAACCACGCCACGGTGAAATGGTGAGGTGAACTCACCTTGGCCCGGCTCGATCCGAGCTCGTTGCACCAACGGGTCGTCAGAGTCGCTTTAGGCCTGGGTCTATGAATATGTTGCGGCAATATTTGTTCAATGGCAACATTTCTGGATTTACTTGCCTCACTTTCTTGCACCTGACCCTCAAAAACACCATCGACAAATTATCCGAATCTCACTTCATTATGTTCTGATAGTACATATTAGAGTTTAGTATTTACGTATCACCGTTCTAGTTCTAGCGATACATAACTTCAATACGAGATCATACAACAGTACAGAGGGAATGAGAAAGCTCCGCTGTGTGGCTATCCCACCAACAGATGACGCGTCAGTAGCATTTTTTGCTATTTTTAGAATGCATCAGTCGTTTATCGTCTGCTAAACAAAGTCTTTTTAGATGCTGTTTAGGTTGAGAGCTTGAGCCGTTTAGAACCCGTTTAGTGTTCGTTTAGTGGATTTGTGGCACTTGGGTGACTAATTGCAAAACTGCAATTTGTTGTCTGTTGATTTTAACATACTTTTTATTGTTAAACGATTTTAATTACCCACATTGTTGATGCGTCGATCTATACAATTCCTTCATCTACACCACCACCTTCGTCTGCATTTTCCGATTTGATCACTGCCTCCGGGTGGTGTTTTCGCATGTGTATATTGAGCAAGGATTTGTACCGATAGGACTTTCGACAAAGCTCGCAGGAAAACGTGATACCGGTGTGCGTGAGCTGATGCGTATTGCGAGCGTACCCACTCTTGAACCGTTTCGGGCAGTAGCTGCATGCGTACGGCTGATTGTCCGAGTGTACCCTGCCGTGTATGTTCAACGCCCGTCTGTGTTGGAGAAGTAAGAGAGTAGAGCAGTGGAATTTAAAAAAAAAACAATAAAACATACAGATTTCAATTATTAGTTTCGGAACAGTTCGGATAGCAATGAGAATAAGACCATCTAAACTAATTTCATTTTTTCTTAAATCATACCTGGTCTTAAACCGTTTGCTGCACAGCTTGCACTCGTATTTACTTTCATAGGTGTGCATTCGGCTGATGTGCTCCCTTAAGCTGCCCTTGTGATTGAATATTTTAGGGCAAAGTTTGCACTTAAATTTCTCCCCGATACCGTGTTTGGTGCGCTGAAAATACAAATTGGCTGGCTAAATTCGCATCAGCTGCAGGCATCGGAGCGTGTGCTTACCATGTGCGAGTTGTAGGTGTTGTAATGCGTAAACCCTTGGCCGCATGCATCGCACGTCTTGACGATCGTTTTCATGTGCACCGCATTGATGTGCCGCACGAGATTGGAGCCATCAGTCATTTTCATGGAGCAGTGTGGACAGGCGTACATCGCTTCTTTGGTGTGGCTCAGCAAGTGGCGCTTTAAGTTGGTAACCATCTGGCCACAGAGGTCGCAAAGCTGTTTCGTCAAATATGGCCAATCCAGAACGAAAGATTGTTCTTGTGAATATGCTTTGGGAGTATCAGCCTGCTTCGTTAGCCGTAGCGTCTTGGACCTTTTGCCGGCTTTGTTTGCTTTCGGGCGTATGAGCTTTTTGCTTCTACCGGCACGAACGTTTACGGCCGCCGGTGTCACTAGAACGGTATCACTAGCATCGTGACGATTGTCCAACTCAATCAGCTCTTCATCGCAAGAAATGTACTGCTCAGTGCTGGCAAGAATTAAACCATTATCATCGCAGTTTACATTTTCAATTTCATTGAGAAATTCATGCTCGCATTCGTCGAAATCATCTTCCGATTTGCGGTGAACAATGGCAGGAAGTAGCTTTCGATCCGTTTCGTGCCTAGTCTCGGCTATGAATTGTGAGAACATTTGCTGATAGATTCGATCGTTGCGTACGCAAGACTTCCGAAAGGCAGCTGATTTTCTTAAACCATTTCTACAGTCGGTGCAGATCACGTAAGGTACGTTGTCATCGGCCAGGATCTAAAACATCCAAACTAAGTTGTAACTGAGGATCGTAGAATCTACCGTGCAAAACAAACCTGTATACTGGTAAAACGTTCCACATCCTCAGAGGTAAGCAAAGAATCAAATACATTCTTGGCAGGAACTAGGATGTCCAGCTCTTCGCACAAACAAAGCCGACAAATGTTAGTTATTTCACGTAAAGTGTGCACCATCTCGAACGGAAATGAATTTGTTTAATAACAATGCCCCAGCTGAGATATGTCAAACACGACGACAGGGTGGTTCTTAAATCGCAGCGTGCCATGCTGCCAGTTTATTTTTTATTGTTTGCATTTTCTAATCCGGTCCACCAGATCCGTCCGTGTTTTCGGCAACCAACTCCGGGTGCAGTTTTCGCATATGTATGTTAAGTTGAGCTTTGTATCGATAGGACTTATCACAATGCTGGCAGGAAAATATAATGCCCGTGTGGGTGAGTTGATGCGTATTGCGGCCGAAGCTGCTCTTGAACCGTTTCGGACAGAGGCTGCAAGCATACGGCCGGTTTTCGGAATGTACTCGTCTGTGTATATACAGCGACCTTCTGTGGTAAAAAAAAGATAGTTATTAGAAAAAACACAGTATTTTAACATCCCCCATTCTTTCCCTTTCGCTTGAACATACCCACACTTGAACCGTTTACCGCAAACCTTGCATTCAAATTTAGATTCGATACTATGCCGACGTCTGGTATGTTCCTGTATGCTACGCGTACTGTTGAATTCTTTGTAGCATATCTTGCATTTGTATTTTTCCCCAATATTATGCACACCACGCTGAAAACGAAAGATAAAAAAAAAAATTGGAAATGCATTGGTGTGGCACATGTTTTTTTTCCAAAGCCCAAAAACAGGCTTACCATATGACCATTGTAGCTGTTATGATGCTTGAATCCTTTACCACACAATTCGCATGTTTTAATGATCAGCTGCATGTGCACGGCTTCGATGTGGCGCGCAAGATTCGAGCTGTCCGTCATCTGTACCGGACAGTGCGGGCAAGGGATTCGTACTTCTTTCGTGTGCGTCAGCTGGTGTCGTTTGTAATTGGTAGTCGTTTGGCCACATATGTCACACAGGTATTCCACATGACGATTCGCATACTTTTTGCGTCGTTTCCTAGTGCGTATTGGTGGGTCCTGCAGGTTGATTGTTTCATCAATTACCATCGGTTCCGGGCGAGGAGACGAGAGTGTTGATTTTAAAGGGGTGGCTTCCGTTTCAATGCTTTCCAAATCTTTTTTATCAGCTCTAACTATCTGCTTGTTCTCAGAAGCAGGCAGTTTCATTCGATGAACTGGATGGGTGGAAACCGTAACATCGATATCATCATCGGTGTGATGAACAATCGTTGAAGGTTGCTTTCGATGCGTTTCGTTCCGAATCTCGACGATCAATTCCGAGAACAATTGGCAATAGAGTCGATCATTGCGTATACAAGACTTCCGAAAGGCAGCTGATTTTCTTAAACTACTTCTACAATCGGTGCAGATCACGTAAGGTACTTTGTCATCGGCCGGGATCTAAAACATACAAACAATGTTGTAACTGAGGATCGCTACGCTACGCGTGCAGAACAAACCTGTACACCGGTGAAGCGTTCCACATCCTCCGTGGTAAGCGAGGAATCGAATACATCCTCGGCAGGAACTAGGATGTCCAGCTCTTCGCACAAACAAAGCCGACAAATGTTAGTTATTTTGCGTAGAGTGTGCACCATCTTGAACGGAAATGAATTTGTTTAACAACAATGCCTCAACTGAGATATGTCAAACAGGACTACAGGGTGGTTCTTGATTAGCAGCGTACCGTGTAGTGATGGGTAAATAACGATTATTTCCGGAGTCGGATCGATGCGTCTACGGCACCCATTCGAATCGCATTCGGAGTTACCTCGGTCTGTATTAACGGGGAGGAGGGGGTTGGGTGCACGAAAAAAAAAAACACCGGACTCGTCGACTCCGAATCTTTATCAGTCCAGATCAGTGCGTATCAGTTCGGTTCAGTTCGGATGAGCCTGGCAGCGACCGAATGAGTCAGATCGAGTACGGGCGAGTAGTTTAGGTTGGCGGTATAAAAACAGTAAGGTTATTTCAATGTTGATTGAATGTAATGGGAAGTATATAGAAAGTACAAGAAAAAACGGTTTTTTTTTATCTGACGAAAAAGGTAAATATTATTGCAAGAAAGAAATATTTAAAATAGAAATAACATGGTTAGGCTGGGAATACACGAACCGAGATCGTTGCGGTACCGCAAAATTTGCGCCTTGCCTTTATAACAGTTGTAGAACAGTTGAAGAATAGGTTGCCAAATCTTTCGAGCCTCCAGTCGTGCCTGCTGTTGCGCAGTGATACCCAACTTCGGTATTGTTTGAGATTTACTCTGAAATTTGTTTGAAAATTCATATCGAGAAACGAGTTTTGTATTTTATTTTGCGTAAACTATGTGAAATAAGTAATTTGATTCGCAAATTGATAAAAAATTTCCATCTCGGCACTTTCAATCGTCACCAGACCTCGGATGAGTCCATACACGAACCGCGATTATCTCACCTGTTTGTCAGATTTTATAACAAAAATTACAGTACAAGTCACACGCGATTTTCACGGTACCGCGAAAATTACGATTCATTTATTTCCATCCTTATACTGTATCGTATTTGATGTCGTACTTGCAGGTGAATGAACTCATCAGTAGTTTACTGAATGCTAATGGACAGTCATTTTGGGAATTAGCAATTGCAACGTCAACCTGAACTACTCGCCCGGACTCTACCGGATTCGTTCAGACTCATCCGGACTGATCCAGATTGTTCCGACCTGAACGGAATAGTCCGGATTGATCCGGATGGATCCGGACTGATCCGAACTGATCCGGAATCGGAGTTGATCCATGACTCCGCCTAAGATTACCCATCACTAGTACCGTGCTGCCAGTTTTTTTTTTGAATTTTAACTCCAACGAATCCGTCCGTGTTTTCGGCAACCGACTCCGGGTGAAGCTTTCGCATATGTATGCTAAGCTGGCATTTATATGGATAGGATTTATCGCAGTGCTGGCAGGAAAATCTAACACCTGTGTGGGTGTGTTGATGGGTATTGCGTGCGAAGCTGCTCTTAAACCGCTTCGGACAGATGCTGCAGGCATACGGCCAGTTTTCGGAATGTACTCGACCGTGGTGTCTTAGATCTCGACTGAAAGAGGAACGAATGATATTATTGCTTTTGCTATTGCTTTCTTCCGCCTTTCAAACCAACCTCGTTTTAAATTGCTTGCTGCAAAACTTGCATTCGTATTTTCTTAGTGAGCTGTGTATCCGGTTGATATGATCTTTTAATGTACTCTTCCCGTTGAATTGTTTAAGGCACATTTTGCATTCAAATTTTTCTCCGATACCGTGCGTGGTGAGCTATGAATGGAGTTTTTTTTATCATACACGCTGAACAAATTTCCCCATTTTAATATGCTAGTAGAGGACTTACAATATGCTGGTTGTAGGTGACCTGATACGTAAATCCTTTCTTGCATATTTCACACGTTTTAACGCTCATTTTCTTATGAACTGACTTAATGTGGCGCACGAGATTGGAGCCATCAGTCAGTTTCGTGGAACAGTGTGGACAAGCGTACATTGCTTTTTTGGTGTGGCTCAACATGTGACGCTTCAAGTTGGTAACCATCTGGCCACATATGTTACACAGACGTTTCGTGAAATACGGCCAATCAAGATGCAATGTACTTTCATGTACTTGTTGTGTACCTGAAACACCATCTTGTTGCGTTGTTAGAGGTGTTGTTGTAGCTTTCGTGGGTTTATTTTGCTTGCTTTTGGTTGACCGAACGGCTTTCGAAGCAGCCGACTTTGGCACACTCAGCTGACTAGAAATGGGAGTGCAGCAAAATTCGTATGATGCACATATGGTAGGTCGGGGACGTAGAGTTGTTGCTTTGTAATCGTCATTTTTTAAATTGAATTTCTGTTCTTTACTGTTCTTTAGCGTGCGCAGCATAGCGTAGGAGAGCCTTTGGAATGTGAAATTTGCTCGAAAACGTTCAAACAACTGAGCGGCTACAGGAAGCATATAACGCTATTTCACAAAAACGAACGGAACTTTGGCTGTACGGTTCCGATGCCTGCTCCGGTTCGAGTCGGTGCAGATCACGTAAGGTACATTGTCATCGGTTGGAATCTAAAGCATCCAAAGGAAGGTGTAATTGAAGATCGTAGACAAACCAACGTGCAAAACAAACCTGTATACTGGTAAAACGTTCCACGTCTTCCGATGTAAGCAAAGAATCAAATACATTCTTGGCAGGAACTAGGATGTCCAGCTCTTCGCACAAACAAAGCCGACAAATTTTAGTTTTTTGCGTAGAGTGTGCACCATCTCGAACGGAAATAAATTTGTTTAACAACAATGCCCCAGCTGAGATATGTCAAACACGACGACAGGGTGGTTCTTAAGACGCAGCGTGCCATGCTGCCGGTTTATTTTTTTTTATTGTTTGCATTTTCGAATCCATTTCAACGGTCGATGGATTTGGCGGGAAAGAGGCGGCCATAGCGGATCAGCATGGTTTTAATTTCATCATTTAATTATTTAAATCAGGAACAAAATCCTCTTAAATGCGCAATTACAGTTCGATTTGAATTTGAATTTGAATGTAAAAGACTAACAATAATGAAAATGATTCAACAATTCTCAGGATGTACTTTTTTGACGTGCTGGCTAAGCAGTGACTTGTAGCGATACGATTTATCGCAGACCGAGCATGGGAAAATGTTCCCACTGTGTGCTAGTTCGTGTGTAGATCGTGCAAATTGACTTTTAAATCGTTTCGAACAGATCCCGCACGCGTAGGGCCGGCTCGACGAGTGTACCGTTCCATGGTGCTGAAGTGTTTGTCTGTTTGTAAAAGTAAACAGATTAGCGGGATTTAAAGAAAGCAAACGTAGGTGCCTACCGACCTGCTCTTAAACAGCTTGCCACAAACCGTACAGCCAAAGTTCCGTTCGTTTTTGTGAAATAGCGTTATATGCTTCCTGTAGCCGCTCAGTTGTTTGAACGTTTTCGAGCAAATTTCACATTCCAAAGGCTCTCCTACGCTATGCTGCGCACGCTAAAGAACAGTAAAGAACAGAAATTCAATTTAAAAAATGACGATTACAAAGCAACAACTCTACGTCCCCGACCTACCATATGTGCATCATACGAATTTTTACTCGTAAATCCCCGGTCACACGGTGTGCAGAACATGATTACTTTTTTCTGATGCACCGCTCGTATGTGACGCATTAGGTTGGAATGGTCCGTAAGCGCCTGGGAGCAATGGGGACAACTGTAGGTATTGTTCTTGGTGTGGCTATTAAGATGTCGTGCTAAGTAGGTGACTGTTTTGCCGCATAACACACACAGCTGTTTCTGTTTTGCTCGCTTACGGCCCGGTTTTTGGGGAGCTTCTTCCGGCTCATTGGTGTTTTCCAGTTTGCAAGCTGCAACCGATTCTGGATTGGGACTTTCGTTTTGTTCTGGTTCAAATTCCGGGCACGACTGTTCGAAGGATGATTGATCACCGTCCTCTACATCAAGCGGTGTGGTTTCTGTAGCTGGATTAATAAATTCAATCGGTTCTGAATCCCACACCATTGTTTTGGCGCTATAGTTGGTCTCTTCGGTGTGATCGTTGATAGATTTGGCTTTTGAGAAAAACAATTGCCTAAACAGTATGTCATTGTTGAGGCATGCGTCACGGTATTCAACCGAACGCTGTAGGCTAGCTTTACAGTGCAAACAAATCGCGTACGCTAGTGTCCCTGCTGGGTCAATCTGTAGAACCATCGGAAAGGCAAAACAATTACTCGAAACATCATGTGCAGGCTAGAGGCTAAATCATACCTGAATGCCGGTGAACATTTCTATGAGTTCCTTAGTAAGGGAGGAATTCATAACGTCCGATGCGGGAATTGTATCATCTTCGCCCAAACAAAGCCGACAAATGTTGGAAATACAAAGCACTATATTCACCATGATGCAGTAAAAGGGAATAATACAGCAAGGACAGCACAGCGCAACAGTTCACTAAAATATCTCCCGCATCTAGGTAAATTATTTGTAAACAACCACCAACAGCTGTGAAGAAACGTCACTACAAGCTTGCTGTGACAGCTAATTATTTACAGGGTGGTTAGTAAAAAATTCAAATTTTCTTTCGTTTATTTCAAAACCTTTCACAAAAGATCTACGTTGTTTCTGCTCTCAAGAGGCTTCGGAATGATGTTTCTTTACATGTGCATTAAGCAGAGATTTGTACTGATAGGATTTAGCACATAACGAGCACGGAAACACGACCCCGACATGGGTCAGCTCGTGTGTCCTTCTGGCACTTAAACTTTTGAATTGCTTCGGGCACATCGCGCAACTGTACGGCCGATCAGTGGAATGCACACTTTCGTGTAGCTTCAACGCTTGCCTGTGAAATGCAACAGAAGTTTCGTTAAGCTGTTACATATATTGCACTAGAAAAACGGTGCAGCAGCCAGAACTTACTTATCCTTGAACGGTTTACCACAGATCGCGCATGGAAAGTTCCGTTCGTTAGTGTGTGTGGAGGAAATGTGCTTTTTGTAGCCGCTAGGTTGTCTGAACGTTTTCGAGCATATTTCACACTTGTACGGTTCACCCATGCCGTGGCGTGATCGCTAGCGAATTGGAAAGGCAAGAATATGTTCAAACAAGTTCAATGTTAGTTCCTAGTTCTGACAGCGTGGTTTTCTTACCATGTGCGCATTGTACGAGTTGATGTGAGCAAAACCCCTCCCGCACGGTTCGCAGGATTTTACAATTTTCTTCAAGTGTACCGCTTGTATATGGCGTGCGAGATTCGACTGATTTCTCATTTGTGTGGGACAGTGTGGACAAGCGTACAGTGTTGGCTCGTTCGTATGAATACGAACGTGGTATGACAGATTGCGCACCAGTTTGCCACACGTGACGCATAGCTGTTTTTTGAATTTGGTCGTGCCAGTTCCTTCGTTTTGTATTTTACTTGACACAACTGCTGTGGTTGTTGTGCACGGTGTAAGGCTTTCTGACTGCCTTTCATTTTTGTTTCTCTTTTCGTTAGCCTCGTCGCTAATAAGAGTTTCGTCGGATTGTTCCTCGAGTCCTTCCAAATCATTTAAAGACACTTCGGTTAGATCTTGGCTCAAACCGTTGCGCTCCTTACATGTTTGGCTACCTCGTGGGTAGACCACTTTTTTATTTTGGATTCCCAAGATGTCACAAAATACAATTTTTTATAATGTCTTTATCACGCGTTACGCAGTTACGGGAGCACGTCCACTAGCGGATGAGAACGAAAAGAGAAGAGAATGCGTGGTGGGAACGACGGCTTTTTATAATCTTTTTAACGGGAAATAGTTTAGTCTGGTTAAGTTGGTAACTATTGCTCAAATTAGGGTGCTCGAATAATGTTGCTCGAATTAGGGTGCTTGAATTAGGGTGTTCGAATTAGAGTGTTCGAATTAGAGTGTTCGATATTTTGAATTGACGGTTGACGTCAGCTCCGGACTGTGGTGAGGCTATAACGTGGTCGCCACAGTGCTCCCCTGCTAGACTGGAGTTACCGGTAACGAACGGGGATGATGACACGTCGCTGTGAACGCGTAACTCCGGTCGAGAAGTCGTTCGGAGGTGACGGCTCTGTCGGTGGTGGTGAAGCTGGTGGTGGTGGCGCTGATGGTGGTGAAGCTGGTGGTGGTAGCGCTGGTGGTGGTGGCGTATACTCTGCTGCAGATGGTGGCGTAAGCTGTGTCACTGGCTCGGGTTGCTGGAGTGAGTAGCACGGTTTCAGGCGGTCAATAGAGATGTTAGTTGCCCTCTCGTTGATCAGGACTTCGAATGACTTGTCACTACGCCTAAGCACCTTGTAAGGCCCTTGGTACGGCGGGGTAAGGGCTGGGCGGACGGTGTCATTCCGGACGAAAACGTGGCTGCATGTCCGAAGATCCGAATGGACGAAGGGTGTTGCTTTGTCATGCCAGGCCGTTTGTGTTGGGCGAATGGTGTTCATGGCATACTTAAGCAACTTGGTGAACTCGGTGGTGTCTGGCAGGCTGGTCATCGGGCTGCTATTAAAAAACTCCGCTGGGATCTTTAGCGTGCTTCCATAAACCAGCTCTGCTGGCGAAGCTTTGATGTCGTCTTTGTACGCTGTGCGCAATCCAAGGAGTATGATGGGAAGGTGGTCGGTCCAATGAGCGGTGTTTTTGGTACAAATAGCTGCCTTCAGCGTGCGGTGCCATCGTTCTATCAAGCCGTTGGCCTGCGGATGATAAGCCGTTGTGCGTAGATGTTTGATGCCCAGTAACTGGTTCAGCTCCGCGAAAAGCGTCGACTCGAACTGCCTGCCTTGATCCGTGGTGATGAACGATGGAACGCCAAAGCGAGCTATCCATCCACTGAGTAGGGCTGCGGCTACAGTCGTTGATGTTATGTCAGGGATGGGAATAGCTTCTGGCCAGCGTGTGAAGCGATCGATGATGGTGAGGCAGTAACGATGTCCATTGCTGATCGGAAACGGTCCAACCAGGTCCAGGTTGATGTGTGCGAACCTAGCATCCGGTAATGGGTAGCGTCCTAGAGGGCTGCGGGTATGGCGTTGCACCTTCGTAGCCTGACACGCTAAGCAGTGGCGGACGAAATCTCGCGTATCTCGGCGGATGTTCAGCCAGACGAATCTCTCCGTCATCAGCTTCGTGGTAGTTTTCGCTCCGGGATGACTCATCTGATGAACCGCGCGTAGTAGTTGTTGACGAAACGGTTTCGTGACATACGGACGAATGATGCCGGCGGGGCAATCGCAGTACAAATCCTTGCTGCTGCCAGGTATTGGAACTCGTTGAAGGACCAGGTCCGTCCCTGTTTTCCCGCTGAGGATGTCGGCGAGCTCGGGATCTCGGGTCTGGTCTTCGGCCAATTTCTCGTAGTCGATGGATGTTGATGACTGGATGGGTTCGATTCGGGACAGCAAGTCGGCAGTGACGTTTTCCTGGCCTTCAACATGTCGGATGTCGGTGGTGAACTGACCAATAAAGTCAAGGTGCCGTGCTTGTCTAGGAGAGGCCTTATCCAGCGACTGGCGGAAAGCATAAACCAGCGGTTTATGATCCGTGTAAATATGGAAAGAGCGTCCTTCCAACTGATGACGAAAATACCGGACGGCCAAGTAAACAGCTGCTAGTTCGCGATCGTACGTGGAATATCGGCGCTGTGCGTTGTCGAACTTTCGGGAGAAGAAACCGAGCGGCTGCATCTGCCCGTCGATGACCTGATGTAAGGCGGCGCCGGCAGCGAAATCGGAAGCATCACACCACAGTGATAGTTCGGCGGATGGTACAGGGTGTACCAGCATGGTAGCTTGTGCAAGTTGCCGTTTGCAGTCTTCAAAGGCCGTGTCGGTAGCTGGGGTCCACGTCAACGATGACTTATCTCGCCGTTTGTTGCCGGGAATCATCTCCAGGAGCGGTCCTTGTGCTCGCAGCGCGTGGGGGATGAAGCGCCTGTAGAAGTTGATCATCGCCAAAAATCGCTTAAGCTCCATGACAGTGTTTGGCTTCGGGAACTGACGTATGGTGTCGACTTTCTCTTCCAGTGGTAGGATGCCTGCAGACGTAACACGGTGTCCCAGGAAGGAGATCTCAGGCTGGGCAAACTCGCACTTCGCAAGGTTGATGGTCAAGCCGTGCTGCGTGAGGCGAGCAAATAGCAGTCGCAGGTGTTCGCGATGTTCTTCTGGTGTCTTCGAGGCCACTATAATGTCGTCGATATAGGGAAACACAAAGTTCAAGCCGCGTAGCACATCGTGGATTAGCCGTTGGAACGTCTGCGCCGCACTGCGTAATCCAAAGGGCATCGTCACGTACTCAAACAGGCCGAAAGGAGTGATGATCGCTGTCTTCGGGATGTCCTCTGGATGGATGGAGATCTGGTGGTAGGCTTTCTGTAGATCCACCTTTGAGAAAACGGTTTTTTCTCCCAGTTGCATCGTGAAGTCTTGTAGATAAGGCAATGGATACCGGTCAGGTGTGGTACGCGCGTTGAGGGACCGATAATCACCGCACGGACGCCAGGAACCATCAGCCTTTTTCACCATATGCAGCGGGCTGGCCCAACTGCTACTGGACGGTCTGCAAATTCCTAGCTGCACGAGGGAGTCGAATTCTGCTTTGGCTGCTTGGTACTTGTCGGGTGGAAGACGACGCGAACGGGCGAAAGTTGGAGGACCCGTTGTTTCGATACGATGTACCACCTCGGATTGCATCCGCACACCCGGTGAGTTTGTGATGAGTGTAGGAAACTCGTTCAGCAGGTCGGCCATCGGTGAATTTGCGTCGCACACCTTGACGGCGGTTTGTCGAGTGGTATCCGGAAGTCCTGGCACACGTAGGTTGGTTTGGGCATCCACCAAACAGCGCTGTCGAAGGTCTACTAAAAGATGGTAATGGCGAAGAAAGTCCGCTCCAATGATAGCAGAGCTTACGTCCGCGATAATAAAATTCCACACAAAGCGGCGGCGTAAACTAAAATCAAGTGTACGGAGGGACTCACCAAATACCATGATCGGAGTACCGTTGGCTGCAAACAGTCGCATGGTGGACGGCGTCGGAGGGGTGTAGTTGGCTGGCTTCGGTAACACGGAGACATCGGCACCAGTATCGATCAGGTAACGCTGGTTAGTTCGTCGGTCGATCACCATTAACCGACTGCTCACAGGTGAGATGGTAGCCACCTGCGATCCGATATCTCCTGCGTATCCTCAGGCTGAAGACGACGGCTGGCCGACGCGCCGGCTGACAGGGGCTGGAAACGAACAGGGCTGGCGGCAGGTCCGGGCGGCTGTCCCGTAACGTCGATGGTAGTAGCACTCTCCTTCAGATGGTTCTGTACCGACACGAGATGACACTGGTGGACGTGGGCGCGGTCGACTTTGGGGTTGGTCACGGTTACGACACTCTGTGATGAAGTCGTTAAGTTGCTGTGTGAGTTCGTCCACCTGGCGCGAAATGCGTTGCTCGAAATCGTTGGGGGTGGTGTGCACCCCGGCTACGGCATGGTGCACACTGGTGTTGTTGGATGCGGACAGGCACTCCACCATAGTATCGGCGACGGCAGCTTTCTCAGTTACACTTCCGGGTGCAGCAACGACGGCCGATTGCACATGTGGCGGAAGCTTGTTGATCCAAAGGTCGGTGAGGAGCGTACTGGCCAACGTGTCGCTGGAGGCTCGGTGCATTTCAGCTAGCAGCTGGGATGGCTTGCGGTCCCCTAAGTCCATGCCGTATAGGAGACGATGGAGGCGGCTACGTTGGGATTCCCCAAAATGCTGGAGGATGTTCCGCTTGATGTAATTGTACCGTTCCGTTGCAGGTACATTCTCGATTATCGGCTGGATCTCGTTATACACTCGAAGAGGAATTCGGGCCATCAATACGTGGTAGCGCTTATGGTCCATTTTGGCGGTGATTCCGGTCGCGGCGAACCAATGCTCCAGTGCACAAAAGTATGCAGGCAAATTGTGCAGGTCCATTTCGGGTACACTCAGTCGAACGGCTTGTGCTGCTTCCACTCGAGGATCACTTGCCGTTTCTGCTCCTGTCATGGCATTTGTTGCTTGGGACGTGCCAGTTCTCTCCGTGTTCACCGGGGGTGCATCGTGCGTTGCCGCTTGGGGAGCGGGTTGACGTTCTGGACTATGTTGCATCATCTTTTATTCGCTTGCGAGCACGTGGTTTCACGAGAAGCGAGAACAAAAGAAATGACGTGGTAGTCGGGAGTTGGACTTACTTCAGCGAGACAAAAATGGCGGCTGTCAATGGCGTCGAACGTGCACAATGGCGGCAGTCAACGGCTTTACAAGAAGCGCTTTCTTTTGTCCGGGCTGGAACGATGGCGTCGTTGCTCTTCCTTCTCTTTGGGGACGGCGATGTAACCCGCGGCTCGATCCTCTGTAGCGATGCTGGTTCACGATGCAAGGGAAATACGTCGGTGCGTTTGGAGAACAATGCACTCGGTGCGGGACACTCGCGACACTTACGCACACACGGGCGTGAAGGACACACGCGACGATTACGCACACACGGGCGTGTAGGGCACTCGCGACGATTATGCACACGCGGGCATGTAGGGCACTCGCGACACTTATGTACACGCGGGCGTGAAGGGCACTCGCGACACTTTTATGCACGCGCGGAAACTCGATCGAACACGGTTTTTGTCCTTGCGAAAAAAAAACGACACTCGGCGACGCTTGACACACACTACACGTACCGATTTTACTCGCGGCGTTGACGGACCGGGGCGAACGGGAAGCGCGCAGCGGGGAAAGGCGAAAGCGGGCCGATGATGAATCTGTCGATCGGGGAATCTCGGGAATCACGTCGGGGTCACCAGTTTTGGCTACCTCGTGGGTAGACCACTTTTTTATTTTGGATTCCCAAGATGTCACAAAATACAATTTTTTATAATGTCTTTATCACGCGTTACGCAGTTACGGGAGCACGTCCACTAGCGGATGAGAACGAAAAGAGAAGAGAATGCGTGGTGGGAACGACGGCTTTTTATAATCTTTTTAACGGGAAATAGTTTAGTCTGGTTAAGTTGGTAACTATTGCTCAAATTAGGGTGCTCGAATAATGTTGCTCGAATTAGGGTGCTTGAATTAGGGTGTTCGAATTAGAGTGTTCGAATTAGAGTGTTCGATATTTTGAATTGACGGTTGACGTCAGCTCCGGACTGTGGTGAGGCTATAACGTGGTCGCCACACATGCATCCTTTAGGCACATAATTTCAATCTCAATCGAGCCGGTATCCTTTTGCTTCGACCGTGCCTCGGTTTCATCATTACTGTTGCCCGAGGGAATAGTGCACTGCGAAACCAATTCTCTAAACAGTGCATCATTACTAACGCAAGTGTGGCGGAATTGGACCGATTGATTCAGGATGTCTCTACAGTTCCCACACACTACATACGGTACGGGGTTTGCCGTTTCAAGCTATAAAACGAACAATATATGTTTTGTTAATCATTAGAACAAAAGAAACCGGATCATACTGACCTCTATCCCAGTAAACAGTCCAATGAGCTCGACGGTAAGTGAAGAGGAAAGAATCTCACTGATGGTAACGAATTGTTCGTGTTCTTTACTCAAACAAAACCGACAAACGGTCGAAAATTTGCGTAAATCATCCATACTAATTTCATAATTCACTGGCAGAGGCGTTAGCAAAAATAAGGTAAACAATCACAATGTCAATGAGCTGCCGAAGTAGTTAGACGAGCCCCGTTGTTTACATTCCGATCGACGAAGAGAGTCGATAAAATGAACATTTACGGGGTAAATATGTTCCGAAAACGTATACAATTTAGAATAAAGTTTGGTGATTTGGCCTCTAAATAAATATTTTATAAGCTACATGTGACTTAAAGTAGATTTTTGTAACACTTTTAAAAAATTTAATTCGATTAACCAAGAATTCAATTAGTACAACTTATGGTCCAAACATAGAGCCGGTCTCATGGTACAGTCGTCAACTCGTACGACTTAATAACATGCCCGTCATGGGTTCAAGCCCCAAATAGACCGTGCCGCCATACGTAGGACTGACTATCCTGCTATGGGGGGAAATCAATAAGTCACTGAAAGCCAACGCCACAAGTGGGTTGGCAGGCCTAGACCGGCATCGGTTGTTGAGCCAAAGAAGAAGAGATGGTCCAAACATATCAATTTTGTTAAAACCAGATTTTACGACCTTAAAGGTAAAATGGTAGATTCTTGAGCATGTAGTTCCAAGACGTTTTAATTGACTTATTTACGTTACGTTAAAGTTAAAATGCTTCTATTAGAATATCTAAAGAACAAGAACAGTTTCAATGAAATTTAGAAAAAAAAAACCTAATTGACCAACATTATTTAAATGACAGATGTTTTCAATTTGCTTATTAAACAGTTAGTTATCATGCGTAGGACTGACTGTCCTGCTATGGACACATCAATCACTGAAAGCCAAGCCCACTAGTGATACAGGTAGCCCTTGACCGACATCGATTGTTTTGCCAGAGAAGAGAAGAGAGTCATCATGTAGAGTGTATTCACAAAAACTGGTGATTAACCTGGTATTACGACACTTGATGAGTCATACTGAGCGGCCAGCACTGCAGCAATCGCTATTCATTCATTGCTTTTGAGCTTTACCAATTTATCCAAATCAAGGACACTCTAAGTTATGTTTTTGTATTTTTAGCAGGGTTCTTATTTAGGGTTTCGGAAAGCAATGCAAAGCGTGATACGAATGATTGAAATAAAAAGTAAAATAGATGTATTTTGAGTATTGATGTCAACAACAGATCGGTCGCTTAATTTAAAAAAAAAGATGGAATGTCATGAGTAATAATACATTTCAACTTAGCACATAAATGGATGGATATCACGATCACTATTGATTATACCATTTGTGAAATTTGAGATAAGTACAACTTCCAAAATACAAGCGAAAATATCACGGTGCCACTGGAAAGGCTCACCCAACGATGGCTGGCATTGAGTCGGTTGGCTGCGTTGCAGAGATCGCCTTGGCAAAAGCACATGTACACCTTTTTGTAGTTATAGACGGTGTACGCACAACGATCCTCAGAGTCCGAAGGGCCACGCTGGACGCACATTCGCTGGGTAGCCATATCATAATCTGTTAGAAAGAGTAAAGCAAGTTAGGTGTTATCGGATCGGATCAGAACGGGATTCTTAATAATTGATCAATATTACAATTAATTTCGTTTTAAACATACCATCTTCGCGAAAGGAGCCCATCCCTTCGATTACTTTGCCGCACCAGCCAGACGCACACGGCACTGCCGATACGCCACGTTCGTTTTCGCTCTGTGTAGCATTGAACAGGAACGGATCTTTACAGCTGCCAAGCTCGCTCCGGGATCGACATTGGTAACATCGTTTCAGCAGGGCTAGGGAAAGTAATAAAGAAAAAAACGACGATTCTTGAATTGTGTTTTTTTTTGGTTGGTTCTAAAATCTACATCGCAGGGATCGTAATGCTTCAGCAAACGTTTCTCGTTGCACGCGACATTCTGAAAGTGATCACAAGCCACAGTGACCTTCAGGCATTGTTCAAGGAAGTGGGCTTGCCGTAAGCGTTACATTCACCATCGGATATTGGCCTGTCACAAACAAGTTCTCGTTACTATGAAATCATTGTTTTTATAGGCACGACGTAACAATTTCTAGGATATGCAATATTTGGACACCTTTTTTATGATTTATGTTTAATATTTTCCATATTTTCTTCTATTTTAAACGGAATACACAAAATATGTACAATATACATAAAAATAACATGATTTATCAAAGAGCTTGTTACGTTTTTGATTAAAATTTTTAGTATAAAGCCTTTCTCATAAAGTAAAGTTTTTCGTATAACGAGTATAACTGAACTCGTAGAAAGAGGATCCACTGTTATTGGCTGAATGACATCCTAGTCCAGCGAAACACACAGGCGTGCTCACTCTGCCAGATAGGATTTTTTATGTGCCAGAGCGAGAAAGCTTATATATTTTGTTTGATAGAATAGAAACTTAGTTGATTGGAAGATTTGCAGACCCGGAAAGGATCTTTGTTATTTCGTTGAATTAACTCACCGTTTGTAATTGCAATCTCCGTTGATAGCAAAAGCAATGTAATCGATGCAAACCAAGCGTGAAACGATCCATTCCTATGAAACATCACTCAATACGTGTCACCGTCCTAATTGATTGAACTATGTTTTGCGTATTGATGACTCGTTTGCAATGCTGCAAATCGGATGGCTAAAGTGAGCGCGGGAGTTTGATAAGCTTCCGGAGCTTTGTAAGCAAGCGCGAAACGTTTTATTATTGTTTATTTACTGCTAAAGTTACTTTGAGCACTCTGAGCATGCGCAAGCCTTCCGGAGTGGTCTGGTGAAATTTATTGCAAAACCAATGTAAACATTAAAATGTCAAACAGCTGCAGCAGCAGTTAGACGAGGTGTATTGCTCGCGTCCTACATCGACATCGAAAATCGATGTACGCAATGGCTGAAGTAGTGAATAGAGCTAACGTAAAAACATAATGAAATTTAGTTTGTTATAGGTTAACTGGGAGTACCGTATTATACGGGATCATTCCACATATGATGTGCCTTTTTTTAAAGTACTCCTTAAGTTGAAAGATTTTTTGGGAGTCAATAGTATTTGAACGAAATGTAAGTCGCGTTTTCAGGACGAAATAAAGCAATAATTATAGCAAAACAAAAAACGCTTCTTAAATGCAAATATTTAAGGAGCAATTATGTATTAGACCCGTGTCATTGCTTTTTCGCATGCGATTTTATCGAAAGGTCAGCCAAATTTTTGTATGAGATTCCCGTACAACATTTGAACAGATCTTCCGATATAATCGTATGCGAAAAAGCAATGACACCAGCCTAAGTGTTTTTATGTGAAGTTATATCCATCAAACAAAACTTAGTTCAATAAATAGTTATTAAAAATATAAATAAAAAATCAAATAAAAATAAAAATCAAATACTCCTTCGTAATATAATTATAATAGTTTCCTGATTTGTTCAAATTGACGGTGTTAGGTTATAGAGAAATGTACAATTTGAGTACAATGTACGTGTTCCAGAAGGAAAATCCATGTTTTAAATAAAGCCCACCTGGACGTTGCAAAGTTTTTAAATTTTGTCGATGAAAACCGACATCGCGCCCGTCGAAGTGTCCTACCCCCGTACCATACGCCACCGGGCGAAATGTCAGCGCGCTGTCAATTGACGGCGTTTTTTTTCTACCCCATTGTTGCAGTGCAGCTAAAACTATCGCGTTTCGACGACCCGCAAGCAATTGGTAGGGCATTTGCGTGGTGTTTTTTGCAAGGTTTCTGGTTAGATTCATCATCAATCCATCCGTCTGCGTTGCGTATCGTGCGGCTCGACAGAAAGGAATCAGAAAAAGCACGGAATCAGAGCCTGTATCGTAACGCCCCGTTTGGAAGAGAGGAACGATGTACACCGCGCAAAGCTGAAGTGGGAAAGTGGAAAACAAAAAAAAAGCAATAAAAAAGAACCTGGCACCATTAAGCGTTGGGCTAAGAATGGCGATTGATGGTCGGCACTAGGAAGCAATGTACTGTAATCATTTGTTAGCAACATGTAAGTAAAAGTGGTTCCGCTGTTTGTGTTCCGTGTGTTCATATATTTTGGCATTATTTGTTGTTTGTTGGTTTTTGCCTTTGCTTGTAGCATTCGAAACGAAACAAATCTATGACCCTCGATGTATCCAGCCCGATCCGACTGAGTGTGACATTGAACGCGGAAAACCCAAAAAGGTCACAATTGCAGGCGGTTGCCATTGAATTTCCTCCGGGAGGCCACCAAATTAATTGCACAACGAACCGGTTTGTCACGCGAGGGTTCGGAGCTACAGTGCCGAAAAACGACGAACCGGACGAAATTATCCTGCCCGTAAGCATTTCCGGAGAACGGTCCGGCACGGTGGTTACCACAGAGGTTTTTCTTTTCGTGAAACCCGTACCAAAACGCACACGCACCCAAAGCAAGGCATCTTAAAGGATTGAGGGACGCAACAGCTGCTTCAAGCTGAGGCACGCATAAAGGTAAGAGGCAAGCTTGAGATCTAGTCACCTGTGCGGTGATTGTGTTCTCACTCTATCAAGTGTACTCGTCCTCTTTCGGCTGTGGTGCAAGTACTGATGAGTTTTCATCCCCTTTTTGCTCTACTCCATTGTTCGGTCCGGGCGCGCGCTAGGCAATGCCATCGGCGGTTAGTGGCGGCGGAGGTCACGGCGGCGGTGGTGGTGGTGGTGGTGGAGGTGGCAGTGGCGGTGGCGGCAATATGAATCCGCAGACGAACGAGGAGTGCGGCATACGGGACGTGTGGCGCCACAACCTGGACGAGGAGTTTCGCACCATACGGCTGATCGTGCAGAAGTACCATTACGTCGCGATGGACACGGAGTTTCCGGGTGTGGTCGCGCGGCCCGTCGGTGAGTTCCGGTCATCGGCCGACTACCAGTACCAGAGCCTGCGATGCAACGTGGACCTGCTGCGCATCATCCAGCTCGGGCTGACGTTCATGGACGATGACGGGCGCACGCCGGCCGGCTTCTCCACCTGGCAGTTCAACTTCAAGTTCAACCTGAGCGAGGACATGTACGCGCAGGACTCGATCGATCTGCTGCTCAACTCGGGCATCCAGTTCAAGAAGCACGAGGAGGACGGCATCGACCCGCAGGACTTTGCCGAGCTGCTGATGACGTCCGGCATCGTGCTGATGGACAACATCAAGTGGCTCAGCTTCCACTCCGGCTACGACTTTGCCTACCTGCTGAAGCTGCTCACCGACCAGAACCTGCCGGCGGAGGAGGGCGACTTTTTCGAGCTGCTGCGGATCTACTTCCCGACCATCTACGACGTGAAGTATCTGATGAAGTCGTGCAAAAATCTCAAGGGCGGCCTGCAGGAGGTGGCCGACCAGCTGGAGCTGCGACGGGTCGGCCCCCAGCACCAGGCCGGCTCGGACTCGCTGCTCACCGGGATGGCGTTCTTCAAGATGCGAGAGGTACATAGCAGCGGTTGCTTTGCAATCGTTACCGACCACAGCGCCGGTGACGCGAAACACGGTGACAGCCCGAACCGTAGCCGCAACAGTAGCGGCATCGGGAGCTTTGAGTGCACCTGTGCCGATCGGTACGAGCGTTGCCTGCGCCAGTCGCTGCATCACATCGATACGCGGCTGAAGTGCCACCGCAAGCCGGAAGACTAGAAGTGGTGGTGGTGGTGGTGGTGGGTGATGAGGGCAGATAGGAGATGGGAGGACGAACAAAGCGGGCACACATGCCCAGCCAAGCGGATAACTTGCCTTCGCATACGCTACAACCGATCACGGTATTTTACAGCGGTTTTGCGCGACATGTGGCTGTGTACGGGCCGGAGGCGAACTGTGGCGCGTGTAGGCCAATTTAGACAGTGCAATAGTGTACAGTTGGTTGCAGAGTGGCAATTGGTGTAGCTCGGTGAAGCTCCCATGTGAAGAGTAGACTAAACAGAGTTTTCCAGGGGTTCTCATAGTTGTGGGACACTTTTTTGTTTCTTTCTTATGGGAAGGTAATTTCATATGATGGAAATTGGACTCTATGGTACCTTTTTCGAATAGGCTCCTTGGATTTGTTCCTATTGGATTTGTCCAACAAGAGTGCTATAGAGTCCAATTCCCATTATATGAAGTTCATTTCACATGGAAAGAGTAAATAAAGTGCCCCACAGCTAGAACTCCTGAAAACCCCTGTAATTCACAGCGCCACACAGTTTCTTAACTCGCACTCGACGCCGCTCCGTCCCTTACTCACCGCGTGATGTGAGCAAGGGTCAGTCGGCAATATGATAACTGAGACAGGTTCTCCGTATTTTTGCGTTGTGGTGGTTTTGGGTTTAAATCTTGAGTTCCTTACTCCTAGCCGCAAGAAGAGATAGAGAGAGAGAGAGAGACACAGGATCGTGTGGATGAAACGTGTAGGAAATGGAATGTTGTTGAATTTATCGAACTTTGGAATAGAATTTATATTTGAATCGGCTGCCAGCACAGCTGCAAGCAATGCAATTCGCGTGTTATTTTCCTACCCTGAGGCTCTCATCCACAACCAGCATATAGTAGGGATTAACCGGTGGGGCATCCAAGGGGCAGGCGGGCAGAAAACCTCACACCTCATGGTAGTAGCACTTTATTCACTCTTTGTCTCTTTTTTTCTTTCTTTCTCTCTTTCCCCGCCGGACCGATGGTTTGGCGCGAAAACCACACCGGACGCGTAGATGTTCTTTGAGGACAATATTGACAATGCCAAGTACTGTGGGCATCTGTACGGGCTCGGAACATCTTTCGTCGCGAACGGCAACAATTCGGCACCGGGCGGTGGTGGAAGCGGCGGCGGTGGTGGCGCCGGCAGCGGCGGCAACAGCGGTACGGGTGGATCGGGCGGTACCGGCGGTGGTGCTTCCTCCGGCACGGGCGGCAACAGCGGCAACAGCAACACGACCGGAGGCAACAGCGCAAACAACAACAGCAATAGTACGCAATTAAGCTATTAATTCCTTCCTTCCCTCCTTCCCGCACTCGATACTCCAGATCACTCTTACTCTATCCCTCTCTCTTTCTCTCTCTTTCTAACTCTATCTATCTCCTCCCCCGATTGATCGTTTTTGAGCTAGTTAGAGCCATTGGTTTGCGTTAAAACAGACACTTCTTCTCGTTGGTTTTGTGAACATGCGGTTTAGATCGTACTATTTCTTGCAGGTAAACCGGAGCGGTAGAGCCAGCCAGGAGAGGGTATGGAACCGTGTCTAGGAGGCGCACAATCCCATAACCCACAGCACAGCACGCCCGTGATTGAGGAGCAGTCTTTATGTTTTTCGCGGACTCGATCACCGCTGGATTCGAACAACGTGTGCCGGTCATCAGCCATCCCTTGTTGCGTCGTGGTCGTGCGCGAATTGTTAAAAAATCCTTCCCTGCCCACACACACACACACACATACACCGCTTGGGAGTGCTTGTTGCTGCAGACGAACCGATTACGATAAGACATACAAAGTTTACGACCTTGACCCTTTGCAAAGTGATTAAGTGTAGAAAATGCGAAAAATTCAGCAGGTGTAATAATAATAATAAAAAAAAACACACACAGTTGTCAACAACCGTTACGAAGTCATTTTAGAATTGAAATGGGTGCTAAAGCGTGGTTTATGGGGTCTGGATCCTTTGTCTCGGGTAAAATATTACCGGCTTCGATGGACTCGACAGATGGGTTGAAGCCGCTCGTGCTATATCGAAAGACTGGTTGCTCCGTTCAGTGTCTGTAGTAGTGATGGGTAAAGTTGGGAACAATCCGAAGTCGACTCCGATACTATTCCGATAACTTCCAAACCGACTCCGGAAGGTAGGTCCAGAATTATCTGGAATCGTTCGGAATCGTCCGGAGTCGTTAGGAGTCGTTCGGAGTCCGAGTCCGAAGTCGACTGGAGGCATCTGGAGTCGTTCGGAGTCGGCCGGAGTCGTTAGGAGTCTGAATCCCCCGAGTCGTCGGGAGTCATCGGAGTCGTTAGGAGTTTTAATCTCCTGAGTCGTCGGGAGTCATCGGAGTCGTCCGAAATCGCCCGGAATCGTTTGGAGTCGTTTGCAGTCGTTCGAAGTCGTCCGGAATCGACTGGAATCACAGTCATTCGGAGTCGTCCAGAGTCGATCGGTATCGGAGTAGATCGGAGTCAACACGAGCCGTCCGATGCAATGTGCTTGTGATCAGGCATTTCATTTCGTTGTGTTTTTCGACTTTCACTTTGCACGAGCACTTCGTATACAGGCCTCTGTTTCGAAGGCTGATTCTGGCCGACTCTGACTCCAACCGATTTCGGATGACTCCGAGCGATTCCGGATGACTCCTAACGACTCCGGCCGACTCCGAACAACTCCAGGTGAATCCGAACAACTCCGGTTGACTCCAGACAGCTCCAAACGACTCCGGACGACTCCGGACGACTCTGGACGACTCCTGATAACTCCGACTAGTGGTTCCCATTTTGATGGAGTCGGGATCGGGCTAAGAATAGTCAATAGACAAAAATTTATGACTACGAAAAAATTGCAAAAAATGAAACACGCAAAAAAAACAAAAAATTGTGTCAAGCGTTGGTGATTTTAAGGTCAAATTAGGGGAATAGATCGTTGCAAAATTCTCTCTTTTGATGAACGTTAATTAAACTAAATATATAATACGAAAAACTGAGGAGTGTGGAGTACATATCACATTATAAAATAATTTAAATATTCTTTGCTACATACGGAAGGATTTACACGCGGATTGTTAATTACAAGATGGTCCGTGGATTTTACAAAATAAGAATAAAAAAGACATTGTACGTAATTCTCAATCTAAATTAATCGCAATGCAACGTTTTTTTGTGGAGAGTTAAGGAACTACCGTGCTTAAACAATCATTTACATTAACGATATTAGTTCATTACTTTACATGCATAAAACATGAGTTTTTCGAAAGATTGTTCGGTGTCATTGTCGTAGTAAAAGTATTGCTTAGTCAACAATTTGACTTGATTCCATTCGGGGCTTCTATCTCTCTCTCCATTCCATTCATATTTACAATTGGTTTGTTATGCTGATTGGCCAAACGTTAGGCTTTACCGGACACCGATTTGCCTGCCTGTGTTGCTTTGATCTGGGGGCTGATTTCTGAGACTAATTGGCATGCACCGCTGCACCGGGTGGTATCCCTGGTAACCACAGGCTGTGCGCTTGCCGTCACCCCTCATCCGCCGGCAGCTCTCATTAGACTCAGCCAATTAGGGTACTTCGCCTGCACCCGGGTCTGTACGAGCCTATATACGTTTGGGAAAAACACTCACCTACACAGTATAAAGTATGGAGCACAAATTAAAAACAGCATCCGTTTATCCCATCACTCCGCTTAATGGGTTTTCCATGTTTTACCTTTACACCGGCGCAGTCTTTCGCGCTTGATTGTATGCCACGGGAAAACGCATCAGACACGCTTTAGCGTGATTCGATTTACCGCCCGCGCTGGAAAACCCTTTTTATCGAGGGGCACACAGCAATTGGTATGGCGTGTGTCAATTCGTATTGAAACTAATAGAACTCAACGCACTGTGCCATGTTGCGTGAGTTGATGGGACGACATTTTACTATTTACAAAAATGGAACAAAATGACTGCTATTCTGCTTTGCAAAATGGCACCCAATGGTGATTGGTTTGCTAAATTGGCTTACACCGTGTTGCGAGACGATGTTAGGAGAAATCCTAATAACATGGGGAACCTATTTTGTACGACCAATGTGTTGAGTGTGTGTCAAGGCGCTGTACATAATTAGTAATGGCTTTTCCCAAACAAAGCCGTGGTGTTTGTTAATTGTTTCGCACACGAAAGCAAAACTAACCATTATGGTTGTGAGATTGTTCGGGGCGATAAATGTTCTGTTTGAATTTCTATTAAGAAAGATGCTTGTTAAGATAGTAGTAGCTGGAATGAGTGATAGAATGAATGATGGACTTCATTGGACGTATAGAATTGTACCGTTTGAAATAGTGGGCAATGTAAGCTGTTCTTTATTGACTGCAACGCTTGAATTGTTGTAATGCGGAACTGTAACACCCGATCTGTTGTATCGTGCCCCAAGGGCGATAACGAAGGATTAAAGATAGGATTCGCCGTCAAGACGAAGGCTTTGCTTCCATAAGGAAGATATGTGCCTACTGCGGATCACCTCGTTGGGTCAGATCAGATACGTTCAATTATGCTGATCTTATTAACGAATAATGCTAGTAGGCAATGATTTTTCTTTCTTTTTACTTGGTGTAATAATAGTCGTGATCGATTCCAGATTTAATCTAGCAGCGTGACATGTTATAAGATTTCACGTTTTGACGGCTGTACCACAGGACTAATCGCGATGTTAGTAGTTACGAAAGTGATTTTTATGTACACAAAAAAATTTACAAATTTAGTGATGTCTCTGAGGCTCAGCTCCGGACAGGATTGTAGCTAAAGGAGTCTCTTCCTCTTGAATTATATACAATCGTTGCTGTCAGTGGCCAGTTTAACATTTCTCCATTTCTATTGGCTGACTCTGTGTTGTCAAATTCTTCAATACTTATAGCATAATTAATTATTTAACATTTAAAGATATGTATACCGGTTTTGAGCTAGAAGCGCCACTAGCAGATAGTGTCATGCTACTGCCACCTAGCATAGAAGAAACACGAAAGGCTATCCGTCGGCTGAAAAATAACAAGACACCCGGAACCGACGGAATTGCAGCCGAACTGGTCAAGAATGGAGGTGCACGACTAGAAAACGAGATTCATCAAATTGTTACTGAGGTGTGGGATAGCGAATCGATGCCTTGTGATTGGAATCTCGGCATCATCTACCCCATATACAAGAAGGGAGATAGGTTGGACTGCAACAACTACAGGGGTATTACGGTGTTGAATACCGCCTATAAATATTCTCCCTGATCCTTCAGGATCGCCTTGTCCCGCACGTCGAAGAGATAGTCGGAAACTATCAAAGAGGATTCCGAAACGGAAAATCTACCACTGATCAGATCTTCACCATGCGGCAGATCTTGGAGAAGATGGCTGAATACAGACACGACACATACCATCTCTTCATTGACTTCAAAGCCGCATATGATAGCATAGCCAGGGTAAAACTGTATGACGCTATGAGCTCTTTTGGAATCCCGGCCAAACTGATAAGGCTAGTTAGAATGACTATGACCAACGTCACATGACAGGTGAGGGTGGATGGAAAACTCTCAGGACCTTTTGCTACCACCAAAGGTCTGCGCCAGGGGGACGGGCTTGCTTGTCTCTTATTCAACCTGGCGCTAGAGAGAGCCATCCGTGACTCGAGGGTGGAGACTACGGGAACCATCTTCTATAAGTCAACCCAGATCCTGGCATACGCTGATGATATAGACATCATTGGTCTGCGGCTCTCCTATGTAGCAGAAGCCTACCAAGGGATCGAGCAGGCGGCAGAGAACCTCGGATTGCAGATAAACGAGGCAAAGACCAAACTGATGGTGGCAACATCAGCGGGCCCGCCAACAAATAATCAGAATCTACGTAGGCATGACGTGCAGATAGGTGAACGCACTTTTGAAGTCGTCCCACAATTCACCTATCTGGGATCAAAGGTCAGCAACGACAATAGCATGGAAGCTGAGTTGCGCGCAAGGATGCTGGCTGCCAACCGGTCATTCTACAGCCTGAAAAAGCAGTTCACCTCAAAGAACCTGTCGCGACGGACGAAGCTGGGACTATATAGTACCTATATAGTACCGGTACTCACATACGCCTATGAGACATGGACACTGTCCAAATCTGACGAAACCCTCTTAGCTGCGTTCGAGAGGAAGATGCTCAGAAGGATACTAGGCCCCGTATGTGTGGAAGGACAATGGAGGAGCCGCTATAATGACGAGCTATACGAGATGTACGGCGACCTCACTGTCGTACAGCGTATAAAGCTCGCCAGGCTCCGGTGGGCTGGTCATGTTATACGCATGGAAACGGACGACCCAGCCCGTAAAGTCTTTTTAGGCCGTCCACAAGGACAGAGGAGGCGTGGTAGGCCCAAATTGAGGTGGCAAGATGGCGTGGAGGCGTCCGCCATTAAGGCCGGGATAACGGACTGGCAGACGAAGGCGCGAGACCGTGAGCGGTTTCGGACACTCCTGAGGCAGGCCAAGACCGCAAAGCGGTTGTAGCGCCGGATAAGTAAGTAAGTAAGTATACCGGTTTTGAATGGTCCATTGATGTCTCTTAAGATAACTTTCATTTGCAGGTAAATGTACGGTTTAGTTAAATTTAATTAATAATTTATCAATTTCACATGAATTTAGCACAATAAATTGCATTTTGCATTTGAAAATACTTGAGCTAATTTATTATGATTTCTACTAGGGACAAACTCATAAGAACTGACTTACACGATTTAATATAAAGCACATAATTTATGATGATTTCCTCTGTTTTTGTGAACATCTTCTGGAGGTTGATGAATTGTTTCCCAAATGTTGGTGATTATTTAATAATTAATTATATAAAACTAATAAAAACTGTCTAGATTAAGAGACAGTACATCCCCATGTTTAACTTGTATTGTATAAAGTCTGTAGTAAATTGGGGAAAGAAGACTGCACACAAATTGATTTCAATTCATACTGTACACTCGTCCTTGTTTCAATGAAATCGAATTCTTCAATTCGGTCGATTTGAATCTAACAAAGTACATCTACCCATTGCACATAGAAACATAGCTAGTACATGTAGGTTTCACGTTTCTGTTAAATGATTTGATGATTCCGTTCCATTTCTTCCGTTCCTTTCAAGCGGCAAGCCCGAGCAAGCATCTGTTCGGTGCGCAAAGCGGATTCCCACTTGATAAGCTGCCGTTTTCTGCGGTTTGTGTACGCTTCCCATTTGGTTGAGTTGAGTTGTAGGATGCTTGATGAGAAGACGAAGATATGCAAATCAATCATCAGCCGTGACGCTGAATACGAACGATCGTAATGGAGTTTTCTACACCGTGCGCCCGTTAAGCTTCAGAGCGGCAGGTGAGAATTCGCTTCGTTAGCAGTGCTTCCTCCTTTCAATGCAGAACCCTGGGTGGAGGAAACGAATTATTTATATTTTTTGTATAAAAAAAATTACAGATCTATAAGCTTTGCCGAGAACCCGGCGAGCTGGAATGAACGCAACGAAAGGAAAAGGTTTTTCATCCGATTGCGTGCAATAGAACGGTTTGGGATTAGCGAGTGTACTGAGCTTCTGTATCAAATGGGAGAAATAAAAACAAAAAAACGAGACACCACCAGCGCGATAATGATGATTTGATGCTGGGCTGCTAAGGGGTTGGCTGCTAATGTGTAAGATAGGAGTAAGAAATTAGCTCACCTTTCATCTTTCGATTGGGTGGTCGTCTTCATTCGGGTCTAATTGTGACGGGTAGTGGGCCCGAGTTTCCGCGCAAGGTGCAATTTACTTGCGCCAGGGATTGGTCGAGGAAAGTGATGTATTTAAAGTAATTGTAACGAAGCTGAAGCATGACCAGTGCAAGATGTACGAACGATGTGGAATGATGGGATTAATTTGTGTTCTTAACACTGACATTTACATAATTTATCATTTTTTTTGCACGTTTTTACATATATCAAATAATACGTATTTTTATTTGAACTTGTTATTCTCTATTTAAGACCGAAATAGAAATATGAATAATCAATGATATTGTTCGTAATTTGCTGATTGTTATCGAGGCAGAATTATTAAAAAATAAATAAAAATATCTAGTTCTAAGCATAGAAACCTTTCGAGAGAGCTCATTTTGGTTAGAAATAAATGTTATGATTACTGAATACAATGAATACAATAACAATGTCATAATAATAATAATAATAATAATAATAATAATAATAATAATAATAATAATAATAATAAATAATAATAATAAGATAATAATAATAATAAGTCATAATCAGAACAATATAACTTAAGTCTTGTTGTTGTTGTTGTTCCTCTTCGTCTTCTTCTTCTTCTTCTTCTTCTCTTCTGTCTTCTTCTTCTTCTTCTTCTTCTTCTTCTTCTTCTTCTTCTTCTTCTTCTCTTCTTCTTCTTCTTCTTCTTCTTCTTCTTCTTATTTCTTCTTCTTCTCTTCTTCTTCTTCTTCTCTTCTTATCCTCCTCCTCCTCCCCTCTTCCTCCTCCTCCACATCCTCTCCTCTCCTCCCCTCCTCCTCCTCCTCCTCCTCCTCCTCCTCCTCCTCCTCCTCCTCCTCCTCCTCCTCCTCCTCCATCCTCCTCCTCCTCCTTCTTCTTCTTCTTCTTTCTTCTTCTCTTCTTCTTCTTCTTCTTCTTCTTCCTATTTGGCGTAACGACCTACGCGGTCATCCGGCCTGTATGTGCTTTCGAGACTTATTTAGCACCACGCAGCTATGGAGGATGATCCACACATAGCTTGAACCCGCAACAGGCAAGTTTTTCAGTCATGCCGTCGACGAGTATCTATCAATCCATTGCTTGCATTGCAAAATAAAGAAACTTATCAGCCACTTTCCCAATCTCGTTCAGATTCGGGAACGATCGAAGCGATTGTCAAAATGACATAAAACGGTGGTTTCGTAGAATGTTTTTTTTTTTTAATATTTTGTCATGTTGTACTCATAATTGGCCAGGATACTTATGAAATAAGTTAAAGTAACCGTTGTAGCTAGGCAACTGCAAACTATCCTCGTTCGTCTTCGATCGAGTTGGGGAAAGAAGCTTTTGCAAAGAATTATAATTATATGTAGACAGTTGACAGCTAGCTGATAAAATGAAGTAATAAAATAAGTCTCAAAACCTTTTAAATATATGTCCATAAAAAAACATTCAATGATCGAATAAATAATCGATCAAACATCAATTAAAACCTTCAACAAAGTGCAAACAAACAAACAAAAAAACTCTTTGAAATTCACATTCTTTTTTAAAACATTCTTCAACTTTCAAGTTTCTGCGTTCGTTTGAAGTCTTTAAAAGAACTCCCCCCCCCCTCCCCCACTTGCACTTTAAATCGACTACTTTTGAAGCATTCCTTGGGCAAACTTTTCAAACCCGATACGACACCGTTCCGTCCATGGACGGCATTCCACGTTCGAGCAGTTATCGTAATTCATTGCAATTTATGAACTTTAAGGCAGGTGACAAACCGCCAAGCAGCCTGCCGGAAGCGCTCCCATGTCCCAGTTATCGGCAGTTTCCTGCCTCTCGGGGCCGCCGGGGATATTGTAGCGGACCCGGGCTCAGCGGAATAAATTATTCGCTGCAAGTACAGTTCCCCCGCGGTCACGCTTGCACTGGCACAAGATGTTTAAAGGCAAACTGTTTGAAACCCGTTCGAACGGGGCACCATGGTGTATTTTGCTCTTGTGGTAAAGGTTTGCTCTTAAAGGGGTTGCTTTTTTTTTCTTTTTTAGAGTGGCAGAAGCAAGAAAGATAATATTGCACTTAACATTAAACTCAGCGAACCTGGCTCGTGCTGCCTGTACGCCTAGAGCGTGTTTGGGGGAAAATAAAAGGAAATCGGCTAGCCACGGTTGGCAGAAGTGCACTTAATTAAGCTTAAACGATGCACTCATTGTGACGATGACGATAATAATGATGTTGAGCAGCTAGTTTAATCCTGGTGAAAGTATTTGAAATGTTTATTTCCGCTTCTCGTTGAACGCAAGCAAAGTGGAAATTATTGATAAGTTTATGCATTCCCTGCGTTTGTTGCCTTTTTTTTCCTGCACTCCAGATCGTGCATCACTCGGACCCCGGCACAAACTCGGAATTGACACAAAATAGTTAAATTGCTTCTGTGGAAGCCGTCAACCGCAAACCGGGACATTTTGTTGCGGTGGTTTCAGCGTAATTTTGGCACTGTCCTCTTGACAACCGGGCTACGTCGGTTCACTGTTGGGCACAAGCTAGCGAAACTTACTTCAATAACCACAGTGCGGTGTATCGGAAGGGTTGAGTTGTGAATTTTATTTTGCTTCCAAGCGGTGGCACTCGATGGCAGCATCGCAAGCCCATTGACAAGTATGTTGTTTCCATTTTTTTGCTCGATGAATAATTAACGAAAGTTTTTGACACTGGCGGTAGCAACATTGAATTTGCACCGGAAAGAAAGTTATAACAAGGAACAAACTTACCTTGTCAACAACTGAGTGAGCAGATTTTAAGTGATAACAGACATTGTTGACGGGTGTGCAGTGGACCATTTGTTGCTAAGGTGGGTGAGTGGATGATTGTTTCTGTATCGTGTTCTCTGTTAATTAAAATTCGGTTACCGACGATACCGACGCTTTTCGACAACGACACACAGTTAACAGTGGAGTACCAAGTAAGAACTATTCTCAGAAGTGTTCTTCAACGATATAATTTATTATATTAAATTACACATTCTCGGATAAAAATACTTGATTATAATGAATGAAAGTAGGTGTCCAGGAACAGCACAAATCGCAACTATTAAACACGTAAGTCTTCGCCGTTGTGAGTTCTAAAATGATAAATGGTCGTACAACATAAATAAATATATGAGATGATATGTGAAAATTTAGTGAATTTGGGCTCTAATTCATCAATTTGCAACAGAGTGCACCAGTTGTTGACTGTAAGTCATACATTTTTTACTCTAACGCACCTATTTTTGTAGCTAAGTCAACAATGTTTGACTCTTATGGGAATCATGAAAAATTTACAGAAGATTTGAGAAGATTTATGACAACTGTAATTTTACTTCCTAAAAGCACTACAAATTTGACCGTGTAATTTGATTTATTTTATGTGGAAAAAAATGAAATTGATAAAACACCGTGTAATTTGATTTATTTTATGTGGAAAAAATGAAAATGAATTCTTAAGCTATTGTTTATGTCTGGGAATAAATGCTAACTTTTTTCACTCCATCACAGGGTTTTCCAGGGGTTCTCATAGCTGTGGGATAATTTCTTAATTTTTTTTCTTATGAGAAATAAATTGTATATGATATAAAATGGACTGTATGGCACCCTTTTCGGACTGACTCATTGGAAATTCCTATTGGACTTGTCCGAAAAGGTTACTATTGAGTCCAATTCCTATTACCTTAGCTTCACTTCATGCGAGAAAAAATCACGAAAGTATCCCAAAAGTATGATAACCCCTGAAAAACCCTGTAAAACTCAAACAATCGGCATAGCAAGGGCTTTATTTAAAATCCTATTGATGAAATTATTAACTACTACATTTAAATTCTAAAATTGTGGAACAGTTTACAGTGGAACAGACATTACGTTAAATGTTGCAAATAAAGCGATTGACTCGCAGTTAAAAATTGATGCATTAGAGACAAAAATGGAAGCCTAAGAGGCAAAAATTGTGGCACGCTGTTAAAAATTGGTTTCTTAAAGACAAACATAGGTTAATTAGAGCCAAAATTTAGTTGCAATGACTGTAAATGGCTTCATAATTATCTTATCTCCATTAAATGCCCTGATTCTTACTTGGCTAACAGCAAAGTAGTTCGCTTCATAATTTCCTGCTATTGAGCTAAGTATGTGAAGCTTACTTACGAAGAAAATTGAAGTTAATAGAAGAAATGCTCTGTTAGTACAATTATTACAACTTCATCTTCATCTGAACTACATTAGAGCAAATTATAGATTTTTTTGTATTTTGTTTTAAAATGATATTACAGTGCTGATTGTTAGCAATCAGCGCTCACGTGTGCATATCACATCGTTTCGGACGAAAGTGATTTATTAATATTGCATTAGAGCTTTTCCCGGAATACTTTAATGTGAAGCACCGCACTTCCGAATACGGTTATATTATTTCACACTACAGAATAGCTTAATGTTCAGCAAACAGCAATTAAACAATTCCGCACTGACTGTGTTCCATTCCATGGTAAGTAATAATCAAGCGGTAAATACATTCCGCACGTAAAATGTCATTATAAGGCGTGCAGATAATGGTGGTCCCGCTATCGGAATGTGTTGTGTCCCCTGTGACCTGCTTTCGATTATTGTTCCGGCCACACCACATCACCACACCTCCAGAGAGGACAGTTAAGTTTTTTTTTTCTTGGGCGATCGTTTGGCATTTTTGGCTGCGTCACGTTGTTTACCTCCCGGTAGACTAATCACAATTTAAATGGCTGTGCCGTCGTTGGTGTGTTCCGCAGAGGAGGTTGTTTTCTTCGGCGGCATCATGCAACGTGGAACCGGTCTTTTGCCGGCGAGGCTCATCGTCGTTCGTTTGCCCGTGTCGTTTGAAGACATTAAAGTCAAATCGACGAACGTAGTTCGGGCGCCGATGGCAGAAATGAGAAAGAAAGCTGTCTACGTTAGCGATTTACGATAAAGTTGTCTTCATTTGCACTCCCTCTGGCTGTTTCTTCTATATTTCGTTTCGATGTAGGCCGCTTTCGGTGGCCGAACGATTGAGATGTGTTCACTTCGGACGGAAGAAAGTGGGTTTGGTGGGGAAAGGGGAAGATAAAATCGAAAAATATAGCTTGTCGATACGATGCCATTCCAATCGATTACCGGGCACTGGGCGTCTCCATCGGGGCGGAGGATGAGCTTTTTTGTTTGCTCGTGCTAGAGAAAGGTTGTGCAAACAGCAAGAATGGAACGGAGTTAGTAAATGTGGTGTAGATAAAAAAAAAGTGGAGGCCATTTTTATTTACATTGTGTTGATTAAAGAATGTTACAATGCGGTTAAAGTAAGCATGCATTAAAGCTAGTGCGCTGAGGGCATTTGCTAACGAAACGAGAGACAGAAACGTTGGTTTATAATTGTGAGTTCTTGTATGAATGTAATAATGTCTTCTTTTTCTTTGGTAAAATGACCGAATGGACTTGACTATTAGTGATTGAATATTATTGACATTGCAGGATATCGGTCCAATGGAACAGCCGTCAACTCGAACGACTCAATAACATGCCCGTCATGGGTTCAAGCCTACAAGGGACCGTCCCTCCGGAGTAAGGATTTGACTATCCGACTGTGTGGTAATGAATTAAGTCTCGAAAGCCTGTATAGGCAGGCAGGCATGTCCACGTAGGACTTTACGCCAAGAACAAAAAGCAGGATAGTCAGTTCTACGTATGCAGCAAATATAAGTATTGACAGAAAATACAAAAAGGAAGCCATATGTCAGTGCAATACAGTGAAGATATCTAAATTTTTCAAACAAAGAATCAATTTCGATATCCTATATTTTTTAACTTTACAATGTTTTTTAACTAATTGTGTATAATTTGCATATTGTATTTCTTTATCTGTGCTGTTATATTTTATACGTTTATTATTTTTATTGATTTATTATGAGGTTTCCGTGGCTGACAAACATCACATTAGACTAATCGCTCTTTAACTAAGGGCTCCTTTCTAAGCTTAGTCTTATATTTATACTTATACTAATGCTTTTGAAAGGATGAAATAAAATAGTCGTAATTAGTATATTTTATACAGAATTGTGCACTTTTGAAGTCGTCCCACAATTCACCTATCTGGGATCAAAGGTCAGCAACGACAATAGCATGGAAGCTGAGTTGCACGCAAGGATGCTGGCTGCCAACCGGTCATTCTAAAGCCTTAAAAATCAATTCACCTCAAAGAACCTGTCGCGACGGACGAAGCTGGGACTATATAGTACCTATATAGTACCGGTACTCATATACGCCTCTGAGACATGGACACTGTCCAAATCTGACGAAACCCTCTTAGCCGCGTTAGAGAGGAAGATGCTCAGAAGGATATTTGTGTGGAAGGACAATGGAGGAGCCGCTATAATGACGAGCTATACGAAATGTACGGCGACCTCACGGTCGTACAGCGTATCAAGCTCGTCAGGCTCGCGGTTTGCTGACCATGTTGTACGCATGGAAACGGACGACCCAGCCCGTAAAGTCTTTTTAGGCCGTGCTCAAGAACAGAGGAGGCGTAATAGGCCCAAATTGAGGTGGCAAGATGGCGTGGAGACGTCCGCCATTAAGGCCGGGATAACGGACTGGCAGACGAAGGCGCGAGACCGTGAGCGGTTTTGGATACTCCTGAGGCAGGCCAAGACCGCAAGCGATTGAGCGCCGGATAAGTAAGTAAGTAATTAGTATATTTTATCAAAATAGTCTCCTATTATCTAAAATTTCCAGTCAAAACAGCTGACAGGGGGTTTTAGGAAGGAGTAATGTCAGTATTTCACCACGACAGTAATCCTTGAGAACCTTTTTTTAATCTTTTCTTCTTCCTGTCAACTCTCTTCTTGTGTTGGGGACCAGTTTACTCGACGCATATTCAGTTATTGGATACAAAAGGCCACAAATCCCTGTAAATAGAGCAATAGTACTAAAAAGAAGGACAAAGATATAATTAGTCGTAAAAAATCTACTTGTCTTTGTATTATGCCTATCGTCCTATTGGTTTTAGCAATCACAATATTATATCATTCTTTGTGTATAATCAGCTTTGTTTTACAACCATTTTCTGTTACTTGTGTTAAGTTATTAGAGTTGAAAGAATTAAAGCTTTGTCTCTTTTTCTTTCGCTGAATGGTCCACGGTGTCCCGGTATCGATAAAAGCAATAGAAAGCTAAACATTAATCAAAATCCAACATTTTTAAATTTTTCCTTCTCTCCAATGAATCTATGCTCTCAATCTTTCCTATCTGTTTACCAAATTTGATAAGCCAATCGGCAGCACAATAACATCGCACATCTCATGACAATTGAGATGATTTTCCTGGAAAAGCCAACATTTCTTAAACATTTGCTAGGAAGCCGAGCCCAGCCACACCACTCGCTTCCCCACTCTCTCGGCGGGCTTGTACAAATATTTGAACGACCCTTACCAGTGACCTAACGGCTCACGGTATCGGTCTTGAGGTTTGCAGCCTCCAGCCCACCCTCATCCTCCGGACAAGTGTCGGACAAAATCTCGTGGGAAAACTTTCGCTTTCAAGGAACGAAAGGCGCTGGTCTCTGTTGTAGCAAAGCATACTTTGCAGTGAAACAGGGAATGGGAAAGGAACATTTGGCTTTGCTCCGGACCCCCTCCGCTACCCTTTTGTTACAGGTTAGTTTGGATTCAATTTCCTGGCTTTCGCCCCTTCCCCCCAGCTACAACCATTAAATTGTGACAAAATATCCACGAGATCGAAGTTCTAATAAGCGTTCAGTGAAGGTAGGATTCCATTTCACGTGGGAAGCAATTATTTATTGCCCACCAAATCGTACCCACATCGCACATCGCACACTCGGTCGCCGTTGGGGTATCGATTTCGGATACTTTCCCCGGCCCTATTTTGTGAATCCCCGTTGACGAAGGGTATCGTGCGTGCGTCCTTTCACAGATCCAGCAAGATGTATCGAAGGAGGCGCTTTAAAGCTACATTAAAGTGTTTCCCGCTGTTGCGGCACGGTACCATCATGGCACTCCAATGGCAGCATCTTTGGTTTCTCTAGGCTCTGCTTGGTCGGTCGAGAGTCGAGCGTACCTTTTTCGCTACAGATGATGAAGCCTTTTGAATATTTATGATCACATTACACGATAACGGACGGTGGCGGCCGGATACGCCGTGATGGATTGCTGCGCTTGAGATTTTAACCGTACAGAGATTTTGTGCTCCGGTCCAATCGGTGGTGATTGATTTTTAGCATCACGTAGTAGGCAGCGCAAAAGTTGCTTCCATCGGTGTAAGACGTGGAGTGGCGATCGTACGCGTGAATGTTTGCAGCCCATCAGCACGCATCGGCACGCAGACGTGGACGGGTTTCTTCATGGGTGAGAGTGGAATTGGTGTCGATTACGCTCGCGCAGGCAATATGTTTTGTATGGTGGCGTTCTTTCTTGCTGTAAAGATTGCAATAACAGATGAAGAGTCACGATTTTTTGCAGGCGAAAATAGATAATAAGCATGTGAGTGTACAACCATGTTCGATACTAAGTGATAGGAAGGGGAATTATTCATTCAGCAGTGATGGCTTTGCCGTATCGCTCCGATGTACTGCGTATTCATTGCAGTAGAAATATTTCAGCGTTTGGATTTAAGCCTCTGAAAATAGTATTCAATTGTGGAGATAATTAAATTGTGTGACAAATCATAAATTTTAACTGTGTTGAATCACGAAATGTAATCAAATGTTTGATTTTATGTGGGATAAGTGGGCGAATCAGATTTTTTTTTTGCACAAATATTGAAGATTTACAACAAATGATTGAATTCTTGATTAAGGTTGCTTACACTAATTCGATGAATAATTTGTTCGTTGCTCTAATAAAATAAACATTCAATGCATTTGCAAGCTTTATTTAATTACAGTTAGAATTAATACTTACTCCCAACAAGAAAAGTCTAACAAAGCAGTTTTCTTAAGTTATTTCTATTACATCAATTGCACGCACCGTCAACATCTCAGGAGTGACCTTTGATATCTTATGATTTCAAAAAAAAAAAAAATGTACACAGTTAATAAAGTCCACGAGCAGGACAAAATTATGGCTTGGAAGGAAATTAGAAAGAGAGGAAAGATCTAATGCCGACTTGCGAATAATAATCAGAATCTAAAGTGAAATCGACACAAGCTTACCTCCGAATCTTATATGATTACCATAACTGATTCTTGTATCAATGAAAACTAGTTTTATTTTATCAACGTATAATAAAAGTTGGTAAATTATGGCATAAACTACCTTAAAATTGAAGGAAGTAGTATCTTTCAAAAGAGGCGTGTTATGGTACTTTAAACACTTTCTAATGCACCACAGTTCTTGCACAAAGACTAGTCCAACTCGGAACAAATGCAAGGCAATTGCCAGTGGCAAATCATAAACAGTGGTGAAAGGATGCAGAAAACCCGGGCAATGCACAAGCACAAGAGGAAGTATCTTATTTCCGCTGCGGTTAAGGGGACTGGTGCGTTTAAAAATACCTAAAAATAGCACCATAACAGGGAGCCGCTCGTTATCGTACGGTGAAGAATAAAATCAATTGTAATGAAATTTCGTTCGTTCGTTCGATCGGGATTGATTTTTTATCGAAAAAGGGCACAAGGTTTTTTTAAAGGTATTTTGCGGTGCAAGAAAATGAAATGCAGAAAAACAAAGCCCCAAAGCAGCGGGTTCAAAATGTGCTGATGCAAAGGTCACGCAAACACCGACGAAACATCGTCCTGGGTGCACCTGGGCCATTAAATGGGATTATAGTCCCTTTGGTTGTAGAATTATTGATCAAATGTTGATGGCTAGTATAGGCAGAAGGCAAAAGCTTACGGTGAAAGCGTTTCACGACATCCTATGCGCGTGAACACAGGGTTCAACCCACCGTCAAACCGGTGGTCCCAGTTTATGGCAAGCAGCAAGCAGCAAAGTGATAGTAAAGCGTTCTCGCAACTTCATCGACAATTTGATCGAAAATTGGATTTTGATTGAAGTAGATGGATAGGGTGGCAAGCAGGCAGTAAGTTGACAAATGAAGTAGGCAGAACACGGAAAGGAGCGCTAAGGGCACAGTAGGAAGGCATAAACGGTTGCAGAAAGATGAAAAACGATCATAAAACTGGTTGCGTCCCAGCGCGCACTAAAGCAACATCAGAGGGGATAAGGTAGAAGCATAAGAAAAACGCACCACAAATGACAAGGAAAGGCAGAGAAATGTTAATATTAATTTTCTGTTCTAAACGTGAAAACACAGACGCGCGAGATGAAAGGCTAAAGTTGTTCGATGAGGTTTAAATACGAAATCCACTTTACAGTAACGCACCGGTCGGGTGGTAGCGGATATTTTTTTGTGGTGGGTTTATGGCAATTCATAAATATATTTAATGCGTTAATCGTTTAAGTTCAAACTGCAGTTGAGCAATTCAAAGTAAATGGGGGATAACGTTTACAACACAAACGTTTGCAGCAGCTGCTGTCTGGGCGTACATTTTCACCTTTTACCTTTAATTGCACCATTCAATCTTTAATCAAGACCTATCCATTTTTCATCGCAAATGGTTTTTCTCCTGGATCTCATTCGAACATTTGTATCGGAGCTCTGGATTCGTATTGGTGGGAAATTGAAATGCTTTTATTCCTTTTCATACCTTGCAATGTTGTGGCTCACACTGGATATTGCTTTGTGTAGGTAATAATGAAACCGTTAGCTATATCAATTTATAACATTCACAGCATGAGCGGGCAATATTGTTTGTGGCACGTTTGTGGAAAGCTCAATCCATTTCACGTTTAATATTAAAGTAACGGGGAGCAAAAATTTATTAAACCAATTCAACGAAGTAATAATGAAAGATTGCTTTTTTCAGTTCTGAAATGAAATTCTTTTTTTAATTTTCTATCAAACTACTATCACATGAATTTTAAAAGTGTACAGGCGGAAAAGAAATGCAATCAATATAGCAAACGTAACCTTCCTTTCTGAGTAAAGCCCTGATTTTTAAATAATCCCATTAGGCTCATCCATAAATTACGTATTGTTTTTTTTATTTGATGGGGAGTGCGGATGGTTAGTACCTGTTTTATATTTTACACAGCAGTTTTAATCAAAATCGCTCCAGTTTAAAGCTTTCTAAGAAAAAAACCCTTATTTGATGCGTTACGTAATTTATGGATATTTCTAAAACATCGTTTACACTACTAAAGTGTGTGGAAATTGTCGATTTATGTTTAAAGATACTTTTGAATAAAGTAACGTAGCCATAAAAACCCTTATTTAATGCGTTACGTAATTTATGGATATTTCTATAATAACGTTTACACTACTAAAGCGTGTTGAAATTGTTGATTTATTTTAAAATATACTTTTTAATAAAGTAACGTAGCAGAAACAACCCTTGTTTAATGCGTTACGTAATTTATGAATATTTCTATAGAAATGTTTACACTACTAAAGCGTGTTGAAATTATTGATTTATTTTAAAAAAATAATTTTGATTGACCTGTTCATTCTCTTGTTACTGCGAAAGTGTGACTGAATGTGAACGTGGAAGTAAAGATATGGCATAACTAATTATGATCAAAGTACTTCAATGCATTTCAATACAGTATTGAGGAATCCATTAATTGAAAGCTACAAACATACCCAATGATTTAATTGAAGTAATTATCTTATTGTATTGTTCAACTAAAAACAAAAACACACCGACATAGCTCCTTGAAGAACATTTCGCCCAACACGTAGACACCGTTTGTCCCCACCTTACCTTACCACTGTTTTTATGCCGTTTTTTTTGTCCCTCCGGAAGCTATCTTCGTTCGTTTCGGAAGCAAAAACATTACCGACAGGGAGTCACTTCCAATCAATGAAGTTGTCACAATCGGAGCACTGGCAAAGGCGGGCAACAGTAGCAAACAAATGCGTACACAATTTGTCTCCATTAGTCTACTGCTGCCTTGCTTGCTTCCGGTGCGTTTGGGTATAAGCTCGAGGGGAACGAAAACTGCACCCAACGACGACCGAACGACAGTACGCTGTCGGGGTAAAGCCTTATCGTCTTACCGTGTGACATAGGAAAAGTTTGTACCCTGCCTTGAGAGGGTGTTTCTACCATGCGGGGATGCTTTGGAGCATTTCCGGAGTTGTAGCTTTTGTGCGCTGGAATTTGTAACGTTTGTCCCAATCGGCCATGGAAACTATCGCTGGAAAGAAAAGTTGTCAACCCTGCATAGCTATAGCCGTCAAGCGTTGGACGTTATTTGATTTGTGTGTTTGATTGTGCCGGTTTTGATGAGATTAGCCCGGCTGATCAAATGGCTAACGCTATCGTACCGGCAGGAATAGACTAGTAACGCTTGCTTCGATTGTGTGGGTTTCTTTGTATTTTTTAGAAAAGGGATATGGGATATTTGAGGGAGAGTTGGTGGTTTTCACTAGCTAGATATAGTAATAGCTAGAAAAAGTTTCTTATTTGAAAATTTCAAAAGACGGACATTTAATTTTCCATTTATTCGAACTACATGGCCTTACTAGGTTTATGTACACCACGTGATAGGGGCCTATTGTGGTCTCATGGTCATAGCTCAATTCTCATCTGGATCTTAATCAGGACCACAGTTTTATTCGTTTATTATTTCATATCCTCAGCAATCGTTCGTGTCCCAATAGGTTTTCGTTAATTTTTCGTTTGTAATTGTGTTACTTTAGCTGTGCTGTTTCGCAGAAAAACAGATGTTATATTCTCAACGTTACTAAAGTCCTGTTTAGATCGATAAGTCGATGTTCGAAAGATAAGTCGTTGCATTAATCTGTACATCAACGTTTTATTGATTTTTTATATTTACTCAACAGTTCTTTCTCAACGAACAGGTCTCAACTATTCTTTCATATTAATTGCTATTCCGGCTCCGGTAGCAGAGATGTTCGAATAAAAGTATCTAGATCCAGTTTTAAAACAGACAGTGAATATCATAAAGTTTAGTTTTCAGCCTACAGTTTCCCGAATGATGTCTTTAAGTAATTGTATGTAAAATTATACAAACATACAAGAATTGAATTGAATTGAATTGACCAAATGTGTTCGGTTTTGAAATAATGAATTAATAATTACATTTATAATCAATCGCTGAAACAATAACACTGAAGAAAATGACATAATTTGGTTCTGGAAGCAATATTTGACTTCTGCTATTTACTTGAAATTGGCTAAATATTGAGCATCGAGGCTGAAAATTGCTACTTTTCTAATTTCGCTACTGTTCGACAAGCGATAGCTAAACCAATTAACTTATATCCCTAATACAATCGATTCAATTTGTAAGCAAATAACTAATTAATGGCTTTGATAAGCTTATTTTCCGATGGCGTATACTATTACTCTTCAGTGAGGGGTTTCAGTGTAGTTTGGTCCATTACGCTCAACGGAACGATACGTCCACCGTCCTTGAATCGGTTCCCTGTTGCTCCAAAACCGCAACTTTCTATCCGAACTGCACCTGCACGGTGACAGGCTGATCAAAGGAATGGTGACCGAAGAAGAAACGATAGTCAACCTTCTACAAGTTATGCAAGAACGTTTGCGTACCCAGACCAGAGCCACGGTCGCCGTTTGCACGGTGACTGAAGCCTTATGATGAAAACACTGCTAGCATAAAGATAAACACAGGAAACACACACTCACACACACACACACACTGGCTAGCCCGCTTACCGGTTGCGGTGTGTGACGTGCTTTGCGTAGAACCTTCCACTGTGAGTTTGCTCTTCCGCTAGCGAACACAGGAGATAGAATATGGATTTTATAAATCCACCGAGTTAACTCGAACGATACATTCACGAAACGGATTTGATGCAAGCTCGGCAGGATCGGCAGCGCCTTTTACAGCACGTGACTGAGGATCTTGGTGAGCGGAACAGTCTGTGTAGGTTCCTTCCGATACTACGCAATTCGATACGGTTCGAGAAACCCTCCGCCCTTGACCTTTACAGTACAGTGTGTATTTAAGAGCGGTTGCCATCCGTGAACGATTACGTCCAATTTGTGCTAAAATCTTCATCATGTTTTTACGCTTAAGAAAACACGGCGATCGAGGTGGGTGCGCTTGCGGGAAGGAACTGCTTGGTACATCGAGAGCAACGGTTGGTAGAGTGCCATTTATGCATGCAGCTGTTGACAAAGTATGGCCAGCCTGGGTATTGGAGCTTCAGCGGGATGGTAAATAGGCAATTCTACATACCCGCTACACCTGCTGCTGCTGCTGCTGCTGTAGAATGTTCCGGATTGATTGGATTACATTATGCAGTTGCGGTTCTACCGGATTGGAAGCTTCCGGAAAACGGGAAGACACTTTCCCTGTGCTTGTGTTTTGTTGTCCCTGTACTTCGAAATGGTGGTAAATATTTATTTACAGATTTGATTGTGTTTACTTACTCACAAACATCGATCGGTGTGTGTGTGTGTGGCTCATTTTATATTTTATATGAGCGCTGCTTCGCTTAACGATGACATCGTACCGAGCAGGGAAAAGCTTCCCCCCGCTCGCTCGCAGTAAGCTTGTGAAATCGATTAATCTGTAACGATGTTGACAACCTGTCGGAAGTGTAATGAACCGGAAGGTACATTTTTGCACACCGAGCATAAATTGTAGCGTCAATGTATTCGTTTCATTGTAGCGATGCCCTGCTCTGGATGATGAGGGTGATTTGCAAATTGCGGGAATAGGCGGGTTTTGTAATTCCACGTGGGTGTGTTTCGGAACCAGCCCAGCGGTTTGCCTGCCGGGAAGACAGTAGTATTGTTTTTTTTTTATTTTCCTTTTCAGAGTTATTTGTCCTCATAATGGAAGTTTTTGCTTGAGAGACATTCAAAAGAATGCCTTTAATGCCTTTGAAATGAAAGCGATATTAAACAGAAACCCCCCAACTTGTGAGAGCTTCCTGGTAACAAGCTTACCGTTCGTTACGTGCGTTACAGCTGATGCAGCGTTACACGCGTCGAAAGAATCGATCAACTTCTCCAAACCACCGTTCCCCCGAACCTTTATGTTTTGTGCAGGTGAACTTTTTAATCTTTGTCATTCGTCATGCAACTGCTTCCATTATATGACAGGGCGGGGGCTGGAGTTGCTTCTCATAAAAAGATTCTCCCGTCCGCACATTGAAGCCCCACATTGCGAGCGAGAGTGCCGACTGCTTCCGATGTCTGCGGGAAGCAAAATCGATAGTTCTATTGATTTTCACCACAACGTTTTTTTTTTTATTTTTGGTTTATTTACTAAACCACCGATAATTGAATTACGGTCCAAAGTGTCATCATTCATCGGGTAGGTTGTCCTTCCTGGTTTAACACAACCACATCAGTAGTGGTACCTTTCGACGGAGGGGGCGCTGTGAGTGCCCAAGGAGTGCCGGTGGGTGCGGCGACATCGGAAACACTTACACGTACCCACTGACGTTGGCGTTCAATTGTTTTTCGACGTTGCCAAAACTCCTCTTCACTTGGACATGTGAACATGTGTGTCTTTACAGTCCACTTAACACTCGATAGCAAACACTCTCACACACGCCTTGTTGAAAAGGCTATTAAGGTGAGTTCTGGCACCAGGTTTTGGGTGCACACGGGGTGAGCACGTTCCCAACAGGGAATAGAAGTTTAGCGTGAAGGTTATCGAGTTTTCATGGTGGGATTGCCAATACCGGTAGGACACCGTACCCTTAATCCCAACGGGGGATGCCTGCCATGGTACGACTTTGCTTACCACCGTGTGCGAGTGTGTCAGCTAGTATGACCTAACTCGCCTAGTAGTCGTTGGGATTGGCACAACCTAACCTCAATTCCGTCATGTAGGTAAGTGTGTCCGTGTGCGCCGGAGGTCGAGGTGCGTTAGCCAGCGAACCGATTACTCGAGTGCCCTCGGTACAATAACAGCTGTACTTTAAAGTGGTCTCCTCCCGTTGTTTTTCGAAAAGGGGTCTGGCACACACACACAGCCCTGGAGAGCTTAAACTGGTTTGAATTGGAATTGGATCAGGGTGTGACAGTTGAAGGTGGTTCAAGTTTACTGTTGTCAACAGTGGTACTTCAAGTTCATTACTGTGCAATCGATTGGAGATGTAATCAGTTCATGGAATGTGTAGAATTGATTGAAGGCACGAGTTTAATCGTACGTTAAACTACATTTTATATGATATTTACATAAAGTTAGTAAGGGTTTATGGCATTTTTTGGATGCCATTGTTATACAATATTCGCAGGGAAGTATCTCTGTTGCCTCATCAACAATTTCCTTGCTTTACGCCAACCAGGAATCGGAGCATGATGCTATCAGCAGCTCAGTTGTATCAGACTAACTTTTCCCGCTTTTTAGGAGTAACTTTTCCCGCTCCCCTTATTCCGGGTGCTCGAACCAGGCCGGGTGATATAGTCCGCAAACAATGGAGCACGATAACGTGACAAATTGAGATAACTTCCAAAGTGCTTCGACCGTTAAGAGTGTCGGATTCATTCGGGTGAGATTGAAGTAACGCGTGCATAAAAGCTAAACCCGTGAGATAGCAAAAGGGCAATGAACAAAACATCCAGTGTTTTGCTTCCGGGCGCACTAGAACTTGCCCTCCCCAGCCCCCGTCGAACATTGGCATTTGGAGTGCCGCACAAGAGGGAAGTGTGGAAATGCCAGCCAAGCTGAAAGTTCACGATATGAATCTCACACCACAAACCTGATGATGATTATAGAGAGTTGGGAGACTTTCGCTTCGGCTTCGTTTAGTCACCGCAAAAACACGACGTAGATGGGTAAGGTCACGGCCAGGCAGGGTAGAGATCGCTCCTCGGAATCAATTTTGGATTTTCCAGGGACTCAAAGATGGGTACCAAAAGGTCGGGTGCGTATCGGGTGCCTCAAAATGCTTGACGTTGACAAATGCTTTGGCAGTGTGCACTTCGATAACGCGCTGCTAAGCGCTCAGCTTACGCCAGGAAGTGGTTTATTCAATTTTTGCACTCCTGCAACACTCACTCACTCAAACGTATCGCGGCAGCCATTTGTTTTTTAAAGCTGACTTGCAAACCTTCTATATATGTATGGCAGCAAACCACTTCCTGCAAAAATGCGATGCAGTGGGTGGAAAATTAATCTTCCAACCATTCCTGTTGCCCTGTGTTGCCGTTTTCGTTATCTCCCGTGGCTGACCTTTTGTCCGTTCTGTTGTGTGTTCTTGCGTGGGATGGGGGATGGAATGGAAGAAGGAAGAAGAGGAAGGGGCAATGAGTTCCTTTGGGGCGATGATAAATGAATGAAGAGCACGGGGCAATGGGAAGAGCGTACTACGTGGCCGGTGTGCCTTTGATCGATTGTGTATGATTGGATGTGCACGAGATAGCATGATTGCCACCCTGCTTAGCTAACGCTCTTTATGTTGTTTTATTGGAATTCTTTGTGAAAGATTATGCGCACCACGAGGCGTCCTCTTGGCATACACGCTGCAATCTTGCCCATTGTTCGGAATCAATCAACTTTATTGAGGAGTTTATTAGATCGTTGCTTAGAGTAAGGATAGGTGCTTTGTGCGTTTTTTTTTTTGTTTTGTTTTTGTTGAGTACCTAGTGAAGAGCTATTTTCATTTACTTCCTGCACAGAAAAAGCCGACGTGGCGTTTGATAGATTAATCACAATTAACACTCGAAACGCAGCATGTTCTAGCACACCAAGGACGTTCTTGTGGAAGCAAAAAATGATGACACGGATTAATATAACGAACCTCTTTGCATAAATCCAGCTCAAACAGGACGCACTAACCACAAAAGCACACAGAAACAAAGACATAAAAGGACCATCAGCAAGACCCCGACGTGTATCGCATATCCACCTTGCAGGCGGGCCAACCTTCGGGATCAGTTCCAGTTGGAAGGAACACACCTTCATGCTTCGGCTGTCGGTAGTACTGGTACAGGTGACGTTTGCACTGTCGCCACACGGATTAGCCACGCCAAGGCTGTCACTGTCGGGTGAAAACATCGTACTCGAGCTGATCCGTAGCGGGAACAACGCACAGAGAAGCGGGATCCGGCCGTGTAAGAAAGCCCACCTCCCCCCTTCTGGATGGTGTTTGCGCTTGGGAGTTTGCCATAATACACACACATAAAAAAGCGAATCGTCAGCGTAGCCGGGACAAGGTTTAGCTCCTTTACCGCGCCGTACCAAAACCAGCGTGGAACGGCGAGTTGAAATGGCAAACACAACAGCCGGTCGAACTGGTAGCGAGGGGTTTGATGTTTGAGTAGACTTTGCCACGACCACGGCTCTCCGCGGTGGTGGTCGCGCAGTGTGAGAAGATGAATGCAACCGAGGAGCCTCGGTTAAGTAAACAATTTATCTTCCAGCGTTCCTCAAGCGCACGACCGAGTTTCGATCCAGCGGTGATGGCGTCAGGAAGACTGCTGGCCCCTACCGGTGCGGTGTGAGGGAGCGGTAGCTGGTACAAGGGACGGGAAGCCGTTTCGCGGTAGGCAGCGCTAGCGAAATAGAGTAGTTTTAGTAAGCGCACGCAACGGTGTCTTGACACGAGTACGTCGATTATCTTGCTTTGTTTGCGGGGGGCCAGTTGGACAGTTGGTGCTTTCGCTTCTTTGTACTGGCAAGACAAACAGGGAAGACGTGAAGCATTTCGGTGGGAAGAAGAGCAAACCTAACAAGGTACACCTGGGCAGGTGAACGTTCTGTTGCGGGGCTGTCTTTTTGAAGCATTTCTGTTCGGTTAAAGTGTTTCAATATTCTTAAAATAATAGAAGATATGGGTAAATATAGTTTTTTAATTATTGTATGTAATTATATCATATTTTCTATAGTATATAATTATTTTATACAATACTGTTAGTACTTTACAAGAAACTAGAAGAAGTTAACGAAAAACTAGAAGAATGTTACATGAAATAACAGGATATATTGTCTTCGTGTACCATCAATTCATTTCCATGAAATTTCATCAAAATTTACGTTGTATCAGAGATGCCAAGAGCATCGAAATTCTCTGGAATATATTTTCTTTTTTCGGATTTCTTAGGAAATGGATTGATGATCATTGAAACCATGTGTTGTGTGGCTGTCTATTATCTATTATCTCTATTAATCTATTCTTTCTCCGAGATTAAGTTAATGTATTTTGTTGATTTTTTGTAATCCCACGTCGAAGAAGTCACGTTCCAAAAAAAAAAATCAAATATCTTTTGTGCATTAAAAAGAACATTTTTTAAGAATTTTGAACGTTTTTGTAGAAATGTGCAAGGAATAATACAATCAGTGAATAGCACGTAACTATCAATCACGTTGATAGTTGGTTCATATTTCTGTATATGTATGTCGGACGACTTTTTTGACGGGCTCCTGTAAAGAACCAATTGTGCTTGCAGTCAATTCCGAATGTTGTACCGGTATGCATGCCTTTTTTCTTCTTCCACCCTGTCACAGTTACACAGTTTCCCATGCATGCAAAGTTAGCTGCATCCTGCTAAATCCGATCCTTCGAACATGCTGTGAACCTCTACTGCTGTTGAGTCACTCTGCGCCACTCAAACACACGGTTGCATTCTCTGTTTTGATTGCTCTCAAAAGCAACTGAAACTCAGAAGTTTGAAGAGTCGCGTAGTAGGTGAGACCTCCTGATTCACCTGCTGCATTCGTAATGGGATTTTGTTTGTACCGATGTTGTTGGACCGGTTCATATCACGTTCAGCGTCCACTGGTAATAAGATACTTTTCCTATGTCGCTTAAGTGGACGTCTGTTACGAGTTTCGTTCGAGGATATGCTTTGCTTCGCGTTGTTGAGGTCCATTTTGATGCTTTCCTAAGGTAGTTTGTAAACATAAAAAATAATAAAAATTAGATTAATATAGTTAAAATAATGAGAAGAATTTTTTTTTAATTTTACAAAATCATCGCAAGCCTCAATAAAGGCTCTTGCAGGCCACAGTTTGGGGACGCTTGCTCTACAACAAGAAAGAAGTATCCATGCATCTCATTAGAGAACTAAGACATGACAAAGTTGTATCATTATTCCTAATCTCGTTATGGATCTTGTCTGTCTAAATAATTATAAATTTCGTTTAAAATATTTTCTGTAAGACTCACATCAATCTTTATCATTCCTCTAGTAACAGACTAGTTAATTTACAATAAGTGTAAAACTAGTGTACGATGGACAAATCTCCAAAAAAAGCAGTTATTACATTTTGGCGTGGGAACGCACCGGTCAGGCAAAGAAGTCGATCGAAACTAGTTTATAAATGCATTCCGTCACTTACGATATGCATCAAAATGCTAACACTGCCCCGAAACGTAAACAACCTTCAGCATCCACAAACAACAACAGCCCGAGAACGTCATCGCCCCCCTCGACACAGCGTTGTGGCGTATTTATACAGCAGCTTGAAGATACGATTCTTCTCCTCCGATTCAAACCAACACTTACCAGTACGTTTGGAAAATGCGTTTCATTTCCCTCGCACGTTTTAAAAGAGCGCACCGTTCAGCTTACGCGCGCTCTCGAGCAACCGTCTTCGGCGTCCGCCTGTCGCCGGCTTTACCACGGGCGAGAGTGGCCGTGGCGAGAGCGAACGTTAGTAGGCGCTGAGAGCGTATAGATTATGGGGCGAAATTTCGCCCCAACATCGTGCCGCCTGTGCCTTCCGGGTGCACACGGCCAGCTGTTGTGGATGCCCCGCTCCGGTTGCGTCGGCGCGTCCCATATGATATTTGTTTTGTCTATCGTCTGCCTGTGTCTTCGGGTGGCGGGCGCGAAACCACCACACGCGGCGGGATTGCATTTGCGGCGAAAAGCAAGCGGCAACTCGACCGCTCGCACATACCGTTGGTAGAGCTGTGAGCCGACAAGCGCACAACCGGGAGACGGTTGATCTGCCTGTGGGATGGGATGCGAAACGGTCGATTCGGAAGACATCGGTTCGCTTTGCCCGCCAGTTGGATACGGTCGGTCGTCGGGTACGCACGCGGATGCAACCCGCTCTACTGTGACTGTGTGCGCCCGTTGGATGAGCAAAGCGCGATAGTGTGCTAGTGGTGCCAAGGTTTGGAAGCGTTTGAATTATAGAACAGCAGTTTTGATGAAGTGCCCGGCGCGGGTTTATATATAAACCGCTGGTGGTGGCGAAGAAGCAAGCGGGTGCAAGTGTGCCGGTGCGCCAGAATGTGCTGGCGGGCTTACAGATGGGAAACAGGTGTCACGAACAGCGGTCGGACAAATATTGTCAGTATGTAAAGGTGAAACTCAATTCCATTCCGGCGGGGTGCGGCGTGTTTGGAATTGAATGTGATTTTTTATTCACTTGCTTTTGTCCGGCACGTGATCAATGGGAAGTTGAAAATGACTAAGCGAAGGGATGAACCGTTTGCGGCTGTAGCTGCCGCAGGCCCCAGCCCGATGTGTAAATCTCTTACCCCGTGTGTGTGTTTATGTGTGTGTGTGGGGCTCTGTGGAGCAGTGTTTCACAGTAAATTACATGTTTGAAACAAAAATCGATTTTATTGGATGAAAGTTTTGCTTTCGTTTAGTTTTACTCTCTATTCTGTTCTGTTGTGCGATGTGCTAGAGATTATTGCGTGGTTTAAAATGTTGCCTTACAACTCGGCAAAGAAAGGTTAATCCAATCCAACGTGTGCTCGTGCGCTGGCAAATGGTTTGAATGTGTTGCGGTTGTGACTGACGTGTAGAATGGGCATCGAATGGTTTTACGGATTTTAAGCTCTTCGTGAGCTTCCGAGTCCGAGGGGGATTTTTGAAAAGGTTTAAGAACGGTTCGGTAGATAAGCAGGAACAGAATATTGGGAAGCTTTTCCGGCAACAGACAAGAAAAGGTCAATCAAACCCACACACGAGGGAGATTTTCATAGTGTGGAACGCATTAGTTGATGGTAAGTTTGGTTTCTGTTGGTTTTTATGGGTTGTGAGTTTTAATTAAAAATATGGTTCGGTGAAAATTTATATCGGTTATTAAAGGTATGTGGATTTCTGTGTTATGAAGGTTAGCGTTGGGATTTACGCTCTGTGGTTTATATTTTAATTTTCCATTTGAAGACTACTGGCACATCTGGGAGAGGTGTAGTAAAGAGCCAGAAACGTTTTTACATGTGATCAGCCAGAAGAATAGAAGAAGAAATTACAGAATAGTTTAATTCTGTAATTAAAAAAATCTTAAAATAACTATACTTTATACAAGAAATATTAATTCTAGTTTGATTATTTTAGAAATTATAGTTTAAAAAGTTAGTTTAAAAAAAATAATAGGTCGTCAATTTTTACCTATGATAACAGCAATCGCGTAAATAATCGATCAGTAAAGCGTAAAAATCCATTTGAAGATTGATACTCATGAATTTTATAAGCTCCCAATCACATGCTATAATACAATGGTGTGCTGCAGAATGATGTATTGTACGTGTGGGGAAACTCCTAAAAAATATCGTAAAACAGGACGTAGACGCGCAGCTATATTTGCGCTACTCCAGCGTTTGCGTTTACGCGATCCAATGCGTTGCTTTTCGTCGATGGGAAGTAACCAATTTTCGTCTGACGTCACAATTTGCAAAAAGGAAGCATCCTGCTCGGTCGTGCTCAAGCAGCGTATCCTGCTACGCTACGTGGTGGTACGTCGTTCTTGATCTCTTGATTTCTCTGCTGCCCCGAGGGACTGGTCGTGCGGGAATGCTCGACCCATTCATAACGCTTCAAGAAACGGAAGGGCAACGGGTGGGCAGGAAATGAGATGCAATTGAGTTTGCGGCGGCACTGCTCGGGGGAATTCTTCATGGTTTGGAGGTTTTAAATGTTTACTTTTACCGAGCACTGAAGGTGGGTTTGTTCTTGGATGTAGCATTTGTCACAAATTGTGCCATGGTAGAGGTGTAACACTTTGCTGTTAAAAAGCAATTCAATAGCTTTAAAGCATGTCTTTTTATGGCTGAGAGTGAATAATGTTAATTGTTTAATGCTTTTGTTCCACATTTGTTAGTTCGAAGAATCAAGTTTCAGCTGTTGAAATTTGTTTCAATTATTAAGTATACTGTTTTTGGACACTACTATACTTACACTGTTTTTTACAGAATTTTAATAAAATTCATGAATTCATCAAAATAATTCCGAAAATTTAAGTGATAAATGACCAGTCCGACTGTGTCCCTGTCTGTTTAATAGAAAGTGTATCTTATTTTTTATTCCTAATAAATGCTTGAACGTATGGTAAGCCAGGTCTGTTCCATTTTGGATGAGCTCATCCAGTATTTATTGAGATTTGTGTTTGCAAAACCCAGATATGATGAAATACTTAATATGAAACAGTTAGTGCTTTATATTAGTGCACAATTATTTGAACTCCATCTATATCAACAGAAAATAGTGTACAAAATACGCAAAACAAAGCTACAATATAATTTAGTTGCATTACCTAACAAGGCCTCTTTTTTCGTCGTATAGATAGCAACATTATGTTTGCAATCTGATCAGGAATAAATTATCTTGCAAAAGAAACCCAACTCAAACACGGGATTCTGTATCCGGATCCCACAGTTTAAGACAACAAACAAAATAGATCGTTACACGTTTTCACATTCAACTACAGTAAGATAACACGCTGGTGAGCGTTGTTTATTAAAGCAAGCGGCTCTACTGTGTAGCGCACCATCAGCGGCTTACGGGTTTCGGTTATCGTTCTGATAAGAATCCGCCTTAGGATATCAAAACCGATCTGGGTGCTGGTGTGTCGTTGCATTAAAACCCGAACACACGGTACGATACCACCACCGTCATCCAGTGAGTGTGAAGCCACGTTCACAGCCAGACAGATATGCTAGTCACGTGCGAAGATGACACTTTCGTGCTGGGGATGCTGTGAACCGAAGCGGACAGTATCTCCGTCGGGAGATTAAGAGGCAATTATTTGCAAAGCAGTATTGTAGCGCGATACCGACCCGAGGAGGGACCGCTGTGTCTCAAGTGAATGAATCCACATTGACGATGTCAACCAAAATTGGATCAATCTTGATTTTTTGTTGCAAAAAAAACACAAGTAACAGTCCGAGAATCATTCCGGACGGATGGATGCCGAACCGCCGACAACTGTCTTTCACATCGTGCTAGCCAAAAAAAGGGTCGATAAAAATGCGAGGGAGGAGAAATGCTCATCTCGTCCGGTGTTGGCAAGGTAAGCAAAGTAGGTTTATGCGTCGCCCACTTGCCGTGTGCGTGCGGGCGAAGCACGGCGACACTCTCCGCTTCGCTATTTCCAGAAATATTCTCACAGCCGAGAAGAAAACGGTTTCCTCTGGTTTTAGTGCTTGTCTTTATTTTCTTGTTTTTTTTTTGCTTTGCCTCCTTTCAATCAAAATGGTGCGTTACAAAGTGCCCCAAAAATAATGGAAGGAAAATGTTACTTACCGTCGGTCAGATGATGAGCTGTTTGCCGAAAACGAAACGTTTCTTTTCCTGAGTTGTTTGAGCGAACTCTGAAGTACAGGGTACAGTCAGGGAGTGAAGGAAGTGGTAAGAAGCAAAAAAATAATAGAAGAATTCGGCATCGTATTTCACAAATGTTTGTTTACTTTCTTCCGGAAGTGATGTGGTTTGGCTGCAGGAAGTGATGGAGCGTTAAAACGAGAGCGAAAGAGCGAGAGAAAGAAATCGGATGCATCACAGTAAGCGAGGTTAAGTGCTTGAAGGAAGCATGCTTGCTCTCTTTCGTCTGCTACGATTACTATGGCGGCGTTAAGTTTTTCTCGCAAGTCAAAAATGAAATTAAACCTTGTGTGTTGAAGAAGAACGCATTCTACAGCGAGAGAGAGAGAGAGATGGAGAGTAAGAGAGTAACAGAGAGGTAAGCGAATTGAAAGTTATTCTTTCATTAGTGCAAGTGCTGCACGCACAACTTGATCGTGTGGCGATGAATCACCCGCCGTGGAATGGTAAACATTTCAAACGTGTGAAACTGTAGATCCCAACCGCATCCCCGGTACCATTGCGTTCCGTGCTCGATTGCGGCAAACGCTTTATTCCGAAGAAAAATCAATCAACTGGTATGGGTGGAAGGAGAAAAATTGTTTTCTCGCTTTTATGATAGTCACAAAAATAAAAGAAATTGGATAGAATTAATACACAGAACGAAACGGTACTTATTGCTCCGGTGCTGGTGTTGATGGTGGAAAGTATGGAACATTAACTATAGAGTGCGAGGTTTCGTTGTCTCTTCTCCGGTTTCACAAAACAGCAGCACACCTACAGTGCAAAATGGGAAAATGGGAAATCGATTACTGGGATGTGCGGTTTTAATTCCGAGAATTATTTGCTGACCACCGAATACGAACCAGAACCAGCACTGCTAACACCGATGAAAAATGATATAGATCATCGGACTAGCGATGGCGATCGAGGATGGAGGTATACCATTTGGGAAATGAATTATTACACGCGTTTGCGCGCAGTAAGAACTGTACGGAGGAAAAAGGAAAAATCGACTCACATTTGCATTAAACAAAACGTGTGAAATCATGCGCATTTATTTGCCTTTCCTCCTCCCTTTTCGGTAACAAAATCAGTCAGCACTCATCCGTCAAGTCCAATCCGATTGATCGATCGACCCGGGCCGGCTCGTCATCCACAGCGGACACTTATTGTCCGTCCGCTCCGGTGGCCGGCATAACTCTCAGCCAAA